>NC_133617.1:503491572-503791572 GCF_048593235.1 Sminthopsis crassicaudata
GGAGTGTGTGGAACAGGTGCTAACTTAACCCTCCCCCAAAGTAACTAATCAGAGACATCTTCAAGTACAAAGAAAAAAATTTATTTAGTCTTTTATCGGGAGAGGCCCAAGCACACTCAGGAGGAATCTCAGCTCCCACCAAGTGCCTGACCTGACAAGCCAGAAATAGTAAAACTGATTAAATAGCAAAAAACCCAAGTCTTTTCACTGGATGGACTAAAAAGGAAGTGACCTTTATTGATTAATGGTCGGTCACCAATGTTGTGCGCCTCCTGTGAGTCATGTCACTTCCTGAAGCTGATCTAGGTTCTGACCTTTAGAGACCTCTAGGCCTAGAGATCATGTGACTTCTGGTGACCTGCAGGCCTCTGGCAACAGGGATCATGTGACCTAGACTTAAGGTTTGACCTCCTCTATCTCAGGCTTTTTGAGAAAACCAGGAAGATGGGAGAGAATGATAAAAGAAAGGACATAATGGGAGAAGGAGTGCTAGGTGCCAAAACAATTTTGAGGGGGACAGGATGAAAGGAGAGAGAGAATAAATCAGGGAGCGGAGGGGACTACAATTAGCAATAGTAATTGTAAACAATTTTCAAAGCAAGTTCTCTGATATAGCCTCAGTTCTCAAACATAGAACTGAGTCAAATTTATAATTTAAATATAAATATAAAATAAGAGTCATGCCCCAATTGACAAGTGATCAAAAGGTATGATCTGTGCCCAAAAGGCTGCAAATTCATTCATTTCCTTTGACCTAACAATACCACTAGTAACATTGACTAGGTAGGAAAAGATTTGGGAAAAAACAGGAAAAAAGGAAATGACCTATATTACAAAAAATATTGGTAGAAGCTCTCTTCTCAGGACAAAAAAATTAAAAGTTGAGGGTATGCCCATCAACTGGGGAATGGCTCAGTAAACTGTTGTAGTGGAATAACATTGCTCTCTGGAAAGTGATGAGCAGAATGGTCTCAGGAAAAAAAAAAAAACAACCTGGGAAAGTCCTCCATGAACAAAGTGAAATATACTGTATATACTGTATACAAAGTAACAGGAATGTTCTGGGATGACCAGCTTCAAATGACTTTGTTACTGTCAGTAGAAAAATCATCCACAACTATTTTGAAGGATTTTTGATAAAAAATCCTATCCCTACCCAGAGAAGAAAATGATTGCTTCTGAGTACGGATTGAAGCATTCTCTATTTAGAATGGGAGATCTATGTTTTCTTTCACAACTTGAACTTTATAGAAATGTTTTGCATAACTTCATATGTAGTTTCTTAATTGTGGGTGGGGATAAGGGAGAGAATCTAAAACTCAAAAATCTTAAAAACAAATGTAAAAAAATTGTTTTTAATGTAACTGGGGGAAAGTATTAAATAAATAGATTAAAAAATAAACTAAAGTGCAAAAAAAATAAATTTATTAACCAGGAAAGCCAATAATCAATAAAGCAATGGTTAGTGATTTCTCTTGATAATCAAACATGCCCATGAAGATTCTGAAACACTTAAAATCAGATGTATTCCTTCTCACAGGGATCTCCTCTGACAAGTAAAACTGAACCTTGACTGATTTATTGAAGAGGTAGGTTGGAAGTTCTTAGGTTCCCCCCCCCCCAAATACTGCATTATAAAGAAAGGGAGGTCAACTAAGAATATGGCCTGGTTATGAAGTACACCCCCTTTAGCAATCTGGGCATCCCAATCAAGTTTTCTTTAGCTTAGGCTTTTTTTTTTTTTTTTTTTTCATGAGCTAAGTCATCTTAAACTCTAATGAAGCAGACGCAAGGACAGGAACCATTTCTCTTGGGAAAGGACCAAGCTCAAATTGGATCCTGTCCTGTAGATAGAAATTAGGTTGACAATTGGATGGGGCCCAGCTTAGGTGCCTTGTAAAGCGCTGGAATGCGTATGATATTCTTTAGTCAGGGAGAAGTTTTTCTCTAAGCTAGCCTTTTCAACAGAAAAGGAAATATTGCAAATTATTATTAATGATCAAATGGTAGCAATCCATGACTCACACACAGTCCATGTGAATGTATGGGTTGTTTACTTTAAACTATAATGTCATTTACATTACTGAACTAAGAATTCTCCTGGAGTCCATATTCTTATTATTTCCATTTTTTTCAACAGTAAATCTGTATAATTATTTTGTAAATTCAGTTTTGATCTAAAACCAAGGCCAAACACTGTAAGAGTCTTGGAACCTCAACAGCTTTAAGGCGTGCAGCAGAATAAATAGAAGGGGATATCCCCACTTCATCAGGCTCATTAATACAATTAATAATCCACACGGAAAATGAAAGACCACTTACTAGCTTACTATCTTTGGAAAGTCACTTAATTTCTTTGTTCCTCAGTTTTTTCCGGTGAATAGTGGGGATAGTGCCTACTATTATCTACCTTGCCTAGTTGTGAGAAAAGTACCAAAAGCTCCATACCACATAATGGTAAAGTCTGGTTAGTGAGAATAATTAATTCCATGAAGTGACCACATTACTTAGTCATACTGAAGACTGTTTAATAGGTAGGTAACTAGGTAGGGTTAGCAGAGTCTGAAATACTGAAAATACTATAATATTCCGAGGCAACCACAGAAGGGTCCTGAGGAGGATCAGCTCAGCCTGACAATACCAAACCAGTAGAGGTCTTGGGAAACTCTATCTTATTGTATTCAATCACAAAACCAAGTTATGATGTCAAACACCCAAGGTTAAATTTTCCCTATAAATCTTCCCATGCTCCCCTCTACTTGTTGTTGAACTGTTGAATTCCTACTGGGGTTAACCCATGGTGGTGTTTTGTCTCATGGCATCTTGCCTTTGAACTAGAAATTTCAACCCGACTTCATCATTTGGTGCCAAACCCCATTATTTGGTGCTCAACCTTATCATTATCACATATTCCCATTGGGCTGGAACTATTATTATATTTTGCATAATTCTAACTTTGAATAGTATGAATTTGAATATATGCAATCACTTCACTGGATTCATTATTCACACTAATCTGGATCTAACTATAGCATATTTTGAAAAAAGTTACATTTTCTAGAATGTAGAAAATTCTACATTTTTTCTACATTCTTCTAAAACGTAGAAACTTCTAGAAACGAGAATTCGGCTAAGGGTCTTAGAGGACCTAAGTGAAACTATTTTTTAAATGATTGTTTAATGCCTACCACATGTAATGTTCTAAGTCAGGTACCACAGGGAATGTAGATAAGAATAAAATACCAATCTTGGAATCATGACAATTATAATGTAACATGGATAATGAATTATATATGTCTTAAATAACTGTCAATTATATGACAAGTTTCTATAGTGGTGGAACTCTTAAGTGATTATGCTCAATGTGAATCAATAATATAATAATCAAAAAACAAAACAAAGAAGGTAATAGTTCCCTTATATTAACCAAAATGGCCTTCCCTCTGTTCCTGACATATAATACTCCATTTCCCATCTCTGCACTTCTATCCTAGAAGTACTCTCCTCATTTCTGCCTCAAAGAATCCCTCTTTTCCTTTACCTCACAGTTCTACATAAAGTTTTTTATAACACATCTAATTACTAATACCTTCCCTCTCAACCTACTTTATATCCCCAGGAATTAGCACAATGTCAAGGATATAGTAGATGATTGATAAATACTTCTTCTTATTGATTGACATTATGCTTTGATGACACTATGTCTGGAATACTATGTTCAGTTCTTAATATCACATTTTAGAAAATCCATTAACAACTGGGAGCACATTCAGAAAAGATCAAACAGGATTAAGAAAAGAATAATGTGAAAACTAGAGCTGGCTAACCTGGAGGAGACTCAAGCAGAACAAGTTACATAGCTCTGAATATCTGAAGGGCTGTTACCTGAAAGCCTTTATTCTCCCTAGTCTCAGACGACAAAAGTAGGAATAATGAGTCAAAATTTAAAAAAAAAAAATAAAGAATAAAAATAAAGAATAGATGTAGGCATTACAAGCTTCCTATCTCTTAGAAGTATGGTTGACTCAGGAGACTATGTTTTTTACTCTAGAAGGCTTCAAACACACGTTGAATGACCACTTCTTAGTAATGGTGTGCAAGAGATCCATTTTCAGTATAAAATCTGGATGAGATGGTCTCTTTGGTCTCTTCTCATACTGAGATTCTGTTATCTTATCTTTATATAATGGCTGCTATTAAAGTGCTTGAAAACAAATCTCTCTTACATAAATATTCCCACAGCAATTATGACTACACTATAACTTATTCAATAAATCTTTTTTTAAACACATATTCTGAAAAGTAAACATCATCATAGCCTTCCCTGAACAAATTCCAAATCAGTGAAGTCTCAATTTAGTGAGGCTTTACTATGCAAAGGGAAAAGATGATGTTTGGGGAAAAAAATTTCTTAAGCCTAAAATTTTAACACAAACATTTTAACTGGATTATGCATGGTTTTCACCAATAAAACTTAAACTTACCTTGGCTTTATTTGATGTTTTCTTTCCACCAAATCCTCCAGAGCCAACCACGAAGACAGAGAACTGATTAAAGCATATAAGTTCTTTCCCACTATAGGAATAAACTTAAAAAGCAAAAGTAAAAGCAAAATAAGTTATTAATGAAGGCTGTAACTTTAGTGGTCAAAATAAGCAATAGAAGTAGTATTTAGAAATAGATTCAGGAGAGCAACAGATTTGGGAAAGCATAATTGTAAATGAATATTATAAAAAATTTAATAGAAATTCAGCTTGTAGAATAAGGAAATTATGTGATGGGTATCTATCACAGGTTACAAAGGTTTGCTGTTTATTTAATATGAAAGGCTTCATGGGATCAAGCAGATACAACACAGAAGGAAGTCATGAATAAAAAAGTTGCAATTTGGAAAACATAATCTTTTATAACTCTAGGAGATGAAAGAGTAGAAAGAAAAATGAAACAAACTTGGGAGAGCAATGGAAGAAATATGCCATGAATATGCCATTGACTGGCCCCCTAAATCTAAAGAGAAGTTTAGCAGCCTCTCCAGAGTTAGCTAAAGTAAGGAGAAAGATGCCTTTAAAAGGAAGGGACATATGAGGATGAGAGAGAGTGAGTACCTCATAGCAGGCATCTCTTTAAATACATATTCTGAAAAATAAAACATCACTCCAGACCTCCCTAAACAAATTCCAAATCAATGAAGTCTCAATTTAGTAAGGTTTTACAATGCAAGAGAAAAGATGATGCTTGGAGAAAATTCATTAGGAAAACTGGTCTATAATTTTTTTTTCACTCTTTTGGCTCTTCTGGGCTAAAATATTGGTGCAATACTTGTATCATAATAGGAATTTGATAGGAACCTTTTGCCTATTTGAAAAAAATAATTTATATAGTATTGAGATTGTTTAAATGTTTAGTAAAATTTGTTTGCAAATCTGTTTAGTCCTGGTGATTTTTTCTTAGGAAGTTCATTGAAGGCTTATTCAATTTCTTTTTCCAAGACAATATTATTTAAGTATTTTATTTCTTCTGTTAATCTGGATAATTTATATTTTTAGATATACAACTTTTCATTTAGCTTATCAAATTTATTGCCATATAATTGTACAAAATGGCTCTTAACAATTGTCTTCATTTCCTCTTCATTGATGGTGAATTCATCCCTTTCATTTTTGATACTACTAGTTTAGTTTTTTTGTTTTGTTTTGTTTTTTTAAATCAAATTACCAGTGGCTTACCTATTTTATTGGGGAGTTTTTTCCCCCCATAAAATCAGCTTCCAGTTTTATTTATTAGTTCAATGTTTTTTTTAACTTTCAATTTTATTAATTTTTCCTTTGATTTTCAGGATTTCCAATTTAGTGTTTAATTGAAGATTTTTAATTTGTTCTTTTTCTAATTTTTTTTGATACATGCTCAATTCATTGATCTCCTTTTTCTCTATCTTATGGATATAAGCAACAGAGACATAAGTCTTCCCCTAAAAACCACTTTGGCTACATCCTCTAAATTTTGGTATATTGTCTCACTGTTGTAATTTTCTTTAATGAAATTATCAATTGCTTCTATGATTTGTTCTTTGACCCACACATTCCTTAGGATTAGTTTAATTAATTTCAAACTAAATTTTAATCTATTTTTCCATTGTCCACTATTGAAGTTATATTGTATTATGATTTAAAAAGGATGTATTTATTATTTCTGCTTTCTGCCTTTGGCTGAGATTTTTATGTCCTAAAGATATAGTCAATTTTTGTTCAGATGCCACGTATTTCCAAGAAAAGGTAATCTTTTCTATTACCATTTATTTTTTACCGAGACCTATCATATCTAATTTCCCAGAATTTTAATTATCTCCTTAACTTCTTTCTTGTTTATTTTTGAGTTAGATTTATTTAGTTTTAAGTTCTCATTCAACTTCTTCAAAAATTTAGATGCCATATCATTTGCTGCATATATATTCAGTATAGACACAACTTCACTGTCTATGGTAATTTTCAGCATAATAGTTTCCTTCTTTATCTCTTTTAATTAGATGGATTTTTGCTTTTGTTTTGTCTGAGATTGTGATTGTTATCCCTACCTCCTTTGCTTTAGTTGAAGTACAACAGATTCTGTTTCAGCCCTTTACTTTTACCTTCTCTTGTTTCAAATGTGTTTCTGGTAAACATGACATTATAGGATTCTTATTTTTAATCCATTCTGCTATTCACTTCTCTTTTATGAATAAGTTCATGCCATTCATATTAATACTTATAACTCAATATTATCACTCCACATTATTTTTCCCTTATTTATCCCCCTTTCACTTTTACTCGTAAATTTTTCCCTCCTCACAAGTGTTTTACTTGTGATCACCACCTTCCTCAATATGCCCTTCCTTTATCAGTTCCCTCTCATGCCTTTATTATACCTATCCCTTTTTACTTCCTTAGACTGTAAGATAAATTTCTACATCCAACTGAGTGTGTATGTGATTTCCTCTTTGAGCCAATTTTGATGGGGGTAAGGACTAAGCTTTGCCAATTACCCCTCCCCTTCTTTCTCTCCATTATAGTGTCTCTTTCATGTCTCTTTTATGTTGGATAATTTACCCCCATTTAATTTCCTTCCTCATTCTTCCAGTGCAATTTTCTTTCTCACCCTTTTGTTTCTGTAGGGTATCACCCCACCAAAGTCACTTTATATCCACACCTTCTATCTATATATCCACACCTCCTAATTGTTCTTAAAACAATAAAATTCTTAAGAATTACACATAATATCTTGCCATATAGAAATACAAACATTTTAACTTTATTAAGTTTCTTATATTTTCTCTTGTTTCTTTTTCAACTTTTTATATTTCTCTTGAGTCTTGTATTTGCAGGACAAATTTTTTTATTCAGCTCTAGTCTTTTAATCATGCTTGATTTAAGCTTGATTAAATCATTGCTTGAAAATCCTCTATTTTGTTAAATGCCCATTTTTTCTTTTGAAATATTATATTCAATTTACTGATTTGATGATTCTTGATTGTAATTCTAATTATTTTGCCTTCCAGTATACCACAATCCAATTCTTTAATGTAGAAGCTACTGCATAATAATTCTGACTATAGCTCCACAATATCTGAATTATTTCTTTCTGGCTGCTTGCAGTACTTGCTTCCACATCTATAAGCTCTAGAATTTGTCTATGATGTTTTGGGGAACTTTTTTTTTTTTTTTGAGATTTTTGATTTTGAGATCTCTTTCAGGAAGTTTGATCAATGGATTCTTTTAAATTCTATTTTGTCCTCTGATTCTCATGTATAAGCATAATTTTCTTGGATAATTTTTGAAAGTATTCTCTAGACTTTTTATTTTATGGCTGTCAGATAGTCTAATAATTCTTTTTTAAGTTTTGTATAGATTCCATGAACTGCTGAGAAGAAAGTATACTCCTTTCTATCACCATTCAGTTTTCTCCAAAGACCTATCATACCTAATTTTTCTAATATTCTATTTACCTCTCTAATTGCTTTCTTATTTGTTTTGTGGTTTGATTTATCTAATTCTGAGAGTGCAAGGTTGAGATCTCCCATTATTATAGTTTTGCTGTCTATTTCTTCTTGCAACTCTCTTAACTTCTCCTTTAGGCAGTTAGATGCTATATCACTTGGTGCATATATGTTTAGTATTGATATTGCTTCATTGTCTATGCTATCCTTTAGCAGGATATAGTTTCCTTCCTTATCTCTTTTAATTAGATCAATTTTTGTTTTTGCTTGACCTGAGATAAGGATGGCTACCCCTGCTTTTTTGACTTCACCTGATTCATAATAGATTCTGCTCCAGCCTTTTACCTTTACTCTACATGTATCTCCCTGCTTTAAATGTGTTTCCTGTAAACAGCATATTATAGGGTTCTGGCTTTTGATCCAGTCTGCTATCCACCTCTGCTTAAAGGGAGAGTTCATCCCATTCACATTTACAGCTAAAATTATTAATTCTGTATTTTCTGCCATCATATTATCCCCCGATTATGCTTTTTTTTCTCCTTGCCCCCCCTGAACCTTTTCCCCAGTATTAAACTTATGGGTCCCACTTGCATCATGCAGCCCTCCCTCATTAGTATCCCTTCCTTCTCTCTTTAAATCCCTTCCTCTTTCTTATACCTTTTCCTTAATATTTTTTCCTTTTTCCTTTTCTTCTCCCATTTTTTAATGAGGTGAGAGAGGATTCTCAAATATGTCAATCATTTTCTCTTTGAGCCAACTCTGATGAGAGTAAGATTCACGCAATGTTCCTCCCCCTTTCTAAATTCCCTAAGATATGATAGGTTTTCTTTGCATCTTCATGGGATGTAGTTTCCCTCTTTTTATCTCCCCTTTTCCCTTTTTCTGACACTATCCCCTTTCTATTTCTACTTCCCTTTTTTATGTTATATCACTAAAATCAATTTATATATGTGGTCTTAATGTATATCCACAACAGAAATACAGTTCTCAAGAGTTCCTTTTACCTTTTTCTGCTTCTCTTGAGTCCTATGGTTAGAGATCAAATTTTTTGTTTAGATCTGGTTTTTTCCTTAGAAAACAAATGGAATTTATCTGTTTCATTAAATGTCCATCTTCTTCCATGGAAGAAAATGCTCAGCTTAGCTTAGTATTTTGTTCTTGGCTGAATTACAAATTCTTTTGCCTTTCAGAATATCAGATTCCAGGCCCTTCTATCCTTTATTGTGGAGGCAGCCAGATCTTGAGTGACCCTTATTGTGGCACCTTGGTATCTGAATTGTTTTTCCTGGCTGCTTATAATATTTTTTCCTTAGTCTGATAGTTCTGAAATTTGGCCACAATATTCCTTTATTTTTTCCAATATTATTTATTTTCCAATATTATTATTCCAATTTTTTTTAGGGTCTTTTTCAGAAGGTGTTCGATGAATTCTTTCAATGCCTATTTTACCTTCTGGTTCTATTACCTCTGGGCAGTTCTCTTTGATGATTTCCTGTAATATAGTATCTAGGCTCTTTTTTTCATCATAATTTTTGGGAAGTCTAATAATCCTAAAATTATCTCTCGTAGAACTATTTTCCAGGTCTGTTGTTTTTCCAAGTAGATATGTAATGTTTCTTTCTATTTTCTCATTTTTCTGTTTTTGACTGATTCTTGGTGTCTCAATGAATCATCCATTTCTATTTGTTCAGTTCTGATTTTTAATGAGTTATTTTCTTCATTAGCTTTTTTTACTTCTTTTTGTATATGTCCAATTGAGTTTTTAAATGAGTTGTTTTGCTTTATGGAATTTTTTTCCATTTCACTATTTTTTTTTTTAGTGAGTTATTTTCTTTTTTTAATTCACAAATCCTATTTTCCTGGGAGTTTTTTACCTTTTCCAATTCACATTTCAGGAAGTTGTTACTCTCTTGCATAGCTTCTCTTTCCTTTCCCCATTTTTCTTCTAGCTCTCTTTTAAGGTTTTTAATAGTCTCTTCTAGGAGAGCTTTTTGTGTTGGGGACCAACAATTGTCTGGAGACTGTCTGCTATTAGTCTCCTGGGGTTGAAAACCTGCTCTCTTTATGTATAGAAGCTATCAATCATCCTTTTAATATTTTACTCATTTTTAAAGCCTGTAGGGTTTGCCTTTAGGACCAGGAGGTTACCAGCTTCCTCTGCAGAATAGGGATAAGTGTATGGACGGCCTGCCAGGTACAGGAGTGCTCTGGGAAATAGTTCCCCAATGGATGTGACTCAGGCCTGCACAGGAAGAGCTGCGGAGATGCCCTGCCAAGAACCCCACTGTGCAGATTAATGACTGCCCTGAGGCAAGAGGCTTAGCACTGAAAGTGTCACTATCCCAAGCCAAAGCTTGCTGTGGGGCTGTGGGTGTTAGCAGTTGCCCAGTGAATAGTCCCCCAAGGCACCAGAAGTGGCTCTGCCCTAGGCCAAGCCCCTGACTATGCAGATTAGAAGCTGCCCCAGGCTGCACCCCTCTGCAGTGAGATTTACAAGTACCCTAGCCATGCTGCAGAATGTAGCTACACAGTTGTGCTGGTCTATGCTGAGTTACTTCCGGTTTGGGATGGGTACAGCCAGATCCTATTAGGTTCTGGCGTTTTTAGAGTACCCTGTACCTCTGGCTCTAATCTCTCTGCTTTACAATCAAGGAAAAGCAGTCAGCCTATGGCAGAATTGTTTCCACTACGTTTCTACAGCCCTCTGCTGTAAGACTTGCTGCTGAAGGTCTTGGACCTGGATCCCCTCCCACTCAAGTGAGCCTGACCTTTCCAATCAAGCTGGATAGCTACTTCCCCATTCTGAGATCAATTCTGAGGCAGTTTTCTGGTTGTTTGGGGTGCAATTTAGGAGGACTTTGAGAGGGTTCCTTCTTTTGGCACCAGAAGTCTTCTGATAAAATCTTGTTGAAACATTAACTGAGATAATTACATTACAAACATTAACTATTTTTTTCTCTATCTAGATTAGGCATTTGATAAATTTAATTTAATATTTTATTACATAGATCCAATTAAATACTCTCTAATAATATCACATCATATCATACCTAACCTGTTGTCATTTAGGCATTTCAGTCATGACCCCATTTGGGGTTTTCTTTCCAAACATAGTACCATAGTTTGCCCTATTCTTCTCCAGCTCATTTTGTAGCTGAAGAACAATAAACAGGGTTAAGTGACATGCTCAGACCACCCAGCTAGTGTCTGAGGCCAAATTTGAACTCACAAAGATAAGTCTTCCTGACTCCAAGCCTGGTGCTCTATTCAGAGTATCATCTACCTGCCTTCTAACCTAGCAAAGCAGTAAAGTCCTTAAGTCTTAGACTCATGTCATGTCCTTCTTTTAAAAAGAAATTCTTGTTCATTTCAACAACCTGGAACCTACCTTTTCACAGACTATGAAATATATATAATTGCTTATCAATCACAAAACCTAATTTTAGATATAATTATTTGCAGCACAATTCTTATAGTGGCAGAAATTATATTTTCTGTATCAGAAGTAAAAATATAAAGTAATACTATCCACTATAATAGCAGTTAAGACTATAAAATGACTTACCATCCAGGAGTATCACTAATCCTGATCCTTTATCCAAGATATCGACAATAATGGGTTCATTGGTTAATTGCCCTGTAATGAAAAGTTACACAAATAATTTGTAGCTATTTAAATATCTTAAGTTATTCCACAGCATGATTAATATTTCCATTGTTAATTATATAAGATTGATTAAGAAAATATACTTACACTTTAGACTCACATAAAAATTTTATTATTAACATTACAACCTGGATTACCAAATTAAAAGAGCCACATATTTTTATAAATAAACTGGTATTTTTATTAATGATCTTCCAGTTAAATCCAATTGTCTTTTCTCAATGATTATCCTTTTCAGTCTTTAGTTATGTCAATATTCATGGTTTCTTTCTTTTCTCTCTTGACTCCTCACTCTTTCACATCTCCAATTATTTCCAATTAGTTGCCAAATTTTGTTGATTCTACTTTCCTGAAGTTTCTCATAAATATATCCTTCTAAGGTCTTTTCACTGCCAATACTATAGTCTAGGACCCTATCACCTTATGCATGAACAAATATAACAGCTTTCTGATTAGTCTCCTTAGCTCAAGTCTCTCTCCCCTACAGTCATCCTCCTCTCAGCTGTCAAAATGATTTTCCTAAAGCATAGGTTCATGTAATACTCCTAATACCCTGAACTCCAGGACCTCTCTATTATCTTTTGGGTCAACTATAAAAACTTCTGTTTGTCTTTTAGAGTTCTTTATAACCTGGCCTCTTTCTATCTTGCCAATCTCTCTGTCTCCTCCCACTCCCACATATTTGTCCTTTTCCCTATTAACTTAAATTTATTTTATATACATACACACACACACACACAAACCATGTAAGATGGATTTATACACAGTTGTTTCTTCCATTAGATTGTTAGCTCCTTGAGAAAGAGAACTATTTTTTGTCTATCTTTGTATACTTAGTGTTTGGCACAGAATCTAACATATGGTAGGCACTTGTTGAATTAACAAGGGTTAAATTGATATAATTTAGAGACAATTTTTATCAGAGGCAATTTCCCATCTCAATCTGACCAAGTATTTAATATGTTAAACTAATCTATTTAATATTCCCACTTTCTATTCAAAGTCAAAAATAGAGAAATAAGTTCCCTAACCATTGGATCACATGACCAAACTGAATAACTAAATACATTTTTCCCATCTTTATACCTCTCAAATTTCTCTGAAATGGGAATATGTGCAATAGATAAAAAAAATTTCAGCTATCTCCATGCTCTAAGACACCAAGAACCCTAATAAGATGAAAACCTGATTAATTAACAACAAAGATCCTTAATTTGCTTAGTTATCTTCCTTTCTACTCACCAGCCATCTGGAAGGAATGCATAATCTGATGCAGTTTGCATTAAAACTCAATCCTGCCTCTCTCACTTCCTCTCCTTCCCAGACCATAGAAAGCTAAAAGGCAGAACCTAGTACTGCAGTGAAGCAGTTCTCTCAATTGATGCCAATTCTTTTCAACTGCCAAAACCCTCCCCTTTTTAAAATGGCTTCTTCCCATCCTTTCTTGTCTTTTCCAGCCCCTACTGTAATCTTCACTTTCTTCCTATTCAGTAGTTCCTTCTCTGCTACTTACAAATATTCCCATGTCTCTTTCATATCAACTAGCTAGCATCCTATAATTCTCTTTTCTCTTTCAGCTACTCAATGCCTGTATTTTTGCTCATGTCATTATATTATAAACTCAGTTAAATCTGGTACTACTTCAGATTCTGTGGCTGTCTTTGGACTGTATGTGATATATTCTGTTTCACTTAAAGTAGCACATTTTACTTCCTTTCACTTTGTATTTTTTTTTAATGAACAATAACAATATTGACAACCTTCTTAATCAATAGGAGACACAGCTTTTAAAATTGATAGTTTCTATAGTTCCCTTTTATTGCTATCACTGAAGCTCAAAGATCTTCCCAATCATGTTTTTTCGTTATGAATTGTTCCCCAGATGTAGTTGTGAAAGGGATTTGATATTTGGGAGGCATATTCATTTTGAACTTATTGTGGTAGGATTGGTCTAAAACCAATTTCTGCTAAATTGCTTTCATCTTTTGCTGATAATTCTGGTCAAAAAGTGATAAAAGAACAGGGAAAGAGAGCATCCTTGAATAAGTTATAATTGCTTAAAACTGTACTAAAATTCAGGGGATACTTTATATATTCCTTTCTATGCCAATCCTTTTGGGTTTTTGACATGAATTGTGAATTTTGTGAAATTTGAATTTTTATGTATGTCAAAATAAATAATCAACAAATTTTCATTATCTTTGTTGTTAATGTGATTAACCAAGCCTAATGCTGAACCATATTTGCATCTCTTATATGAATTCATAACCAGATATATAGTAGACTCCTTTCAGGATATATTGCTGTAGTCTCTTTGCAAAGACCTTTATTAAAAATTTTGTATCAATATTCACTAGTGAAATTATTACAGTGATATGGAACCCATGGCCAACCATGAACAGTGACCCTCTTTCCAATTATTCTCTTCCTTTAATTCTGAAGAGAGTGTTTTTTATACATATATATATATATAAATGTATACATACATACACACACACACCCCTATAAAGTGGATTATTTTCTAAATATTTGGTAGTTATTTTGAATGAATTTTTGAATTTTTTATAGTATTACATAGAAAAACTGGGCACCAAGGGCCATATTGGTCTCTAGAAATCAGTACCCAATTTGACAAGAACTGCAGAGAAAACTGAAAAAGAATGGGATAGTTAAGTATACAGCAATATCACTTCATATACCACAATAAACTCAAAATAAATATATGTCCTAAAGACTAAAATTTAGAAAAGAATCATCAGCTTAAATAGCTTTAAACAGGTTTACCTAGGGAAGTAACTTATAAACAAACAAGGAATAAAGGCACTTAGAAAGATAAAACAGATAATTTGAATTACATAAATTTATTTACTTATTGCTTTGATATATTCAATTGTTTGAATTCCAAACTATTCTTAAGAGTTCTTCCAATGTCATTTCAGGAGACCTTAGAGAATTTACTGTTATTAACTTCATATTTCTCAGCAGACTGTCCTTCTCGGAGCTCACATGAATACAAGATTAGTCATGAGATTAGGTTGTGGTGACAGAAGCAACAGCAGATGTGGAAGCTCTCAAGACAGAGAGACAGAGACAATCAGAGGACCTGGTAACTGATGAGAAAGAGGTAATATGGAACCCCATATGGTTTGGCAAATCTATGGCCTATATCCATTTCTGAGTTACAGAGTTCAAAAGTTAAGAGCAGGGACCCTGAGGAACAGTGTCTCTGGTCACAAAGGAGCTCTTTATAGTCATACTAAGAAATCCTCAAAATCACTCAATTAGAAAAATACAACTTAAAACAAATATGAAGTGCTACCTCACATCTACCAAAAATGACAAGTTCTGGAAAGAATGAAGAAAAGCAGGTACACTAATAAACTTTTGGGTCTATGAACTGGTCATACCCTTCTGGAGAACAATTTGGAATTATGCCTAAAGGACTTTGAAATTGCGCATACTCCCAGCAGTGTTACTACTGGGCTTATATCCCAAAGAAATATTAAAAAAGGGAAAGGGACCTGTATGTGCAAAAATGTTTGTGGCAGCCCTTTTTGTAGTGGCCAGAAACTGGAAGATGAATGGATGCCCATCAATTGGAGAATGGCTGAGTAAATTGTGGTATATGAATGTTATGGAATATTATTGTTATGTAAGAAATGACCAGCAAGATGAATACAGAGAGGTTTGGAGAGACTTACATCAACTGATGCTGAGTGAAATGAATAGAACCAGGAGATCATTATACACTTCAACAATACTATATGAGGATCAATTCTAATGGAAGTGGATCTCTTCAACAATGAGAGGATCCAAATTAGTTCCAATTGATCAGTAATGAACAGAAGCAGCTACACCCAGTGAAAGAATACTAAAAAATGAGTGTGGACCACAACATAGCATTTCCACTCTTTCTGTTATTGTTTGCTTGCACTTTTGTTTTTCTTCCCAGGTTATTTATACCTAAATCCAATTTTTCTTGTGCAGCAAGATACCTGCATAATTACATACACACATATTGTATTTAACATATACCTTAACATATTTAACATGTATGGGACTGCCTGCCATCTAGAAGAGAGAGTGAAGGGAAGGAGTGGCAAAGTTGGAAAAGAAGTTTTGCAAGGGTCAATGTTGAAAAATTACCCATGCATATGTTTTGCCAATAAAAAGCTATAATAAAAAAAAGAAATTATGCATACTCTGACTTAGCAATACCATCACCAGATATATATCTCAAGGATATTAAAAAAAAAAAGAAAAGAAAAGAAAAAGTACTCATATGGACAAAAATATTTATAGTAGGTTTTTTTTTTTTTTGGTTTTTTTTTTTTTGTGAAGGCAAAGAACTAGAAACTGTAGGGATGTTCATCAATTGAAGAATGGTCAAACAAACTGTGGCATATGATTGTGTTAGACTTCTATCATTGTATAAGAAATGACAAGGGAGGAGTGGTTTCAGGAAAAAAAAAAACATGGAAATCTACATGAACTGATGATGCAAAGTGAATTGAGAAGAACTGAAAGACTTCTGTGCAGAGTAAAAGCAATGTTAATGGTGATTACCTGTAAAAGACTTGGCAACTCTGATCAATATAATGACCTAAGACACTTCTAAATGACTCATGAACACATATTATAAAACACAATTCCAAAACACACAAATAAAATCAGATCTAACCAATTCCAGAAATAGTAATTGCTCATGAGTTGGCTGAGTCAATATAAAAAAAAATAATAATAATAACATTCTATCTAAGTTAATCAACTTATTCAATACCACTCAAGTTTGTTGATTTTTTTTCTTATTCTTGCCAAAAGATATGCTTCCCATTCCTAATCCTTTCATTTCTGAAGGCCCAAATATTTCTGTCCTTCACTCTTTCAGACCACCAAGGTTGACTAAGACTGACTTTCAAATAGTAGTAGCCAGATAGAATACTGCTGTACGTAGATTTTAAGAGGTTATGATATACCTTTACAATTCCCATTTTTCTAGATTCTGACCTCTTTTCTACAACTGTTTTCCTACACTTTCTTAGGTCCCTAGACTTAGACTCAATGTTGATTGTGAAGAATATAGGTGAAAATCCTTCAGGAGCTTTTTTGGGAGGGGAGAGTATTCTGAAGAATACATGTGAGTCTCTGCTCTACCATTCTTTCCTACTAGCTATTTATAAATTATAAATGTCACAATTTGGATATTTTATCTTGTCCTTAGTGTGCCATATTCCTCCATAGCTACCTGTCTCTCTCCTCTTTCTTTATTCCTAGGGATAATACAATTCATACATCTTGACGTCTTGGTCTGCTCTGGAAGCAAAGTTCTACCCAGAGATTCTTTAAAAAAAAAAAAAAAAGTCAATTCTCAATGCTCTTGTTTACAGCACTATGAAGGTTATAGGATCACCTGACTCAGTATAGGCTATGGGAAAGGGAGCTATTAGAAGCAATGGCTGATGAATAGCTGGATGTGATTTGTCAACTCTATGGCCTATATTCAATTCTGGGTCACAGAGTTCAAAGATGAAGAGCAGGGGCCCTGCTTAGTATTAGTAATTAGAATTAGTATTTGGTTACTTTTTTTCACAATAATTTTCTTAAAGAAAACCTTCCCTGATCTCCACAACTCCATGGATATTCCTGAGTGAATGAAAAAAATTTATTAAGCATTATTTATGCAGTTATCACTATACTACACTCTGGTTATACAAATACATAAAGCAAGGAACTTATATTTTAACAAAAGAAGTCAACACATATAAGGCAGTGATGGCCACAATATTTATTTTGTATTTATTTTGCATGTAATCATATACATACATATTATCTTCCCTAGCTGAATGCAGAATTCTTGAGAGCAAGAATATCTATATTTGTCTTTATATGCAACAGTGTCTAACTCAGTGCCTAGCACACAGTATTTAATGAATAATTGTTGACTATTGATTCATTATGTAGAGCCTTTCATTTTTCTTCTTTATGTCTTTGATTGTTGTCTTATCATTCGTTTTCTGAATTTGGGGGTTTTCTAGGGGTTCTTTATCTGTAAAATTTGATATGGTAGAGAATACATTCACTCTACCATGTTTTCAGGATCTTGATTTAATTTTTAGATTTAATTTTTCCTCTCCATTTCCATAATAGATGAAATGTAATCTTGGATATCATTTAAGAACAGAATAAATTTACAGATTCAGTCATACTGATTAAACTATAAAGGGTTAATTTAGAAAACCAGAAAATCAAAATTCATGAGAGAGTCAAAAATCTCAAGGGATATAACAGGGGGATAAAAAGGAGGACAGAAAGAAACATACCAGTACCAGATTTCAAACTTTATTATAAACCACTAATCATCAAAACTATTTGTTATTGTTTAAAAAAAAAAGAATTGATTAGTAGATCAGATTAGATAAACAAGATCAGAAGTAATCAAACATGTAGCATAGCATTCACTAAACCTAAGGGCACTCATCTACTACAACACTCACTACTGATCAAAAACTGCTGGAAAACATTCTGGCAAAAAAGAATTAGATTTAGACTAATATATCATTTATAACAATAAACTCCAAATAGATGTGAATTAGCAATAAAAGGTCAAAAGGTCATATAAATAAAGAGTCAGAGAAAAATACCTTTTTATAACTATCAAAAGAGGAAGACTTGAATAAACAAGCAATAGAAAGAATCACAGGAAATAAAACACAATATTTTGATTACACAAAACTGCCAATTTTCTACACAAATAAAATCAGTAGTTAATTGGGGAAAAAAATTTGTAACAAATTTTTTTGTACCCTGATAAAGATCTGATATCTAAGATATATATATGATATATATGAAATTATATATAAGATATATATAAGATATATATGAAATTTATAGAATTATATAGGAACAAAACCTACTGCTCAAGAAATCAAAAAATATGACCAGAGTTCTCAAAAGAAAAAAATCCAAGCAACAATCATATTTTTAAAATCCCAAATCATTAATGATAAGATTAAGTACAAATTAAAACAACTTTGTAATTCTACTATGTAAAGGGTTAGAACTGAGCAGATGTACTTAACCTAGAGGCAAGGTAACCTAGCACTTAGGGTTAATTACCAATTGGACAATTCTCTATTAACATGTTTGGAGGATGACCCTACTCAACTCTATGCTGGCTCCATCTGTGGGTGTGGAGAGAGAAGGGAGGCGATTTCAGCAGGTGGAGTAGGAGGAGGATTCATTCTTTGGTGGTAGAGAGAGAGGAAGGAAGGAAGTGTAGAGATTCCTATATCTAATCCCCAGAGAGCGACCCCAAAAGACCAAGAATAAAGACTTTTGCTTATCCTGATTCCTGCTGATTCTAAGCTATCCAGGGTCTCAGCACTACTGTGCCCATTAAATTATTAAAGATGACAAAAAAGAAAATGTAAATCATAGAAGTGGTAATTAAAAAAAAAAAATAACATAAAACATAAAACAGTCCAACAATTTTGGAAACCAACCTGAACTATACCCACAAGTCATTTAACTATGTACATTTTTTTACCCAGAGATACTGCCACTAAGTTCATACTATAAAGCAGTCAAAGAAAGAAGGAAAAGACTCTATATATGTAAAAGTATTCATAGCATCACTCTGTTCTAGCAAAAATTGAGAAAAAAAGAGGATATTTATCAACTGAGAAATGGCTGAACATTTTTTTAAATGTTTCAACAAGGATTTATTCAAAAAGAACCTCAGGATTTTTCTTTCTTTATATAGTACAAGTTATTCATTGATCAAACACTTGAGAGCCACAGCCAAATGAGCACATCACAGACAACACTTCAGACTCTGGCTCTATGTTCTTTTAATACCTTCCCCTTTATTTCCTACCCTTTTCCTCTGTGTTCACTACTCAGTAGTTTTGCTTTTTTTTTTTTTTAAATGTTCTTCTGTAGGCTTTTTTCCCCTCCTTATTTATAATATGTTTAATTCCTTCTCTCAGAAGATATCACATGAATCTATGTCTTCCAATTCCAATTCATGCCTTTTGAATCCATTTCCATTCCTATGGTATAAGAATGTATTGGAGTATTACTGCATTATAAGAAAATGAAAAGATTGGCTCAAATACACATTAACTAATATATTTCCATCATTTTTTGTATAGGTGGGATACTGTGGGCATGGAGCACTATACATAATCTTGTCTGGTTTCTTGGGACAGAGGCATATATTGGGAAATAAAAGTAGAAACTGCTGGTAGCAGGATAGATAGAACACTAGACTAGCATCACAAAAATCAGAGTTTAAATTTAGCTTCATATACTTGATGGTTGCATGACCCTGAGCAAACCACTTGATCTGCTTGACTCAGTTTCCTCAACTGTTAAAACCTACCTTACAAGGTTGATGCGAGGATCAAATAAAATAATCTTTGTAAAGCACTTAGTAAAGTGATGGGCACATAGTAAGCACTATATAAATATTTATTCCTTTCCCTTCCTACCTTTTCACCTTCTCCCACCTTTATGTAGAAATTTTTTAAAAAATCAATAACTTTAAAAAATTTTGCTGAATACATGACCCAAACTCTCAGTCTTTCAGTTTATATTTGTCATCACTCAGTACAATTAGAATCTAAATCCACAAAAAATAATAATTAATACTGTAAAATTAACAAAGATTTTTTAAAAAATTTTTTGATTTTGATAAGGTTAGAGCCATATCTTTCTACATTTCTGTATCTCTCCACAGTCTAGCATACTACCTTAAACATAATAAATGTTTAATGAAAGAAAGAACTGACAAAAGAGGGAAACATTGAACTAGAACTTAAAGGGACTTGTAGAGCAAATCTAGTCCAACCTCTGATTTTACAAATGAAGAAACTTAGAAAAATTAACTGATTTTCCCAGTGTATATTAGGCAATAAGTACTGGCAGTGGAACTGGAATTCAGTTTCTACCAAACCTCACAGCTGAAAAGTGAAGATGAAATAAGAAGGTAGTTTCTGTATGCTGATATACATATACATATGCTGATAGCATATACAAAATGGTAACCAAGGAGATTATGATGGCTAAGGGCTAAAGTGACCTAGGTGCAGGCAAGGACTAGCCTGATGATATACCTAGTAGATTAAGGAAAGCTGTAAGAACTGTTTTTCTGTCCCTTCCCTATCCCTTGCTTAGTCTAAAGAATGGAAAGAAAAAAAAAGAATGAGAATTATAGCTACGGCCAAAGAAAAAGGACAATGGGACTTAAGATACAAACTCAGTAATGAATTTCTCTTGTATGTAACTAACTTCTACTGAGAGAAAGTAGTAATTTAATGTATAAAGATGATTGTATAATATGCATCTCAGGATAATAACTGAATAACATTTGTGGAAAACTAAGCAAAGAAGTATAGCATACTATATTAGAAGCTGGGCTTGGAGTCTGGAAGACTTAGATTCAATTCCTACTTCTGACATATTTACATGAGCCTAAACAAGTCACTTAACCTTGAAGTTTACTGGGAAATTCTCTAAAATAACTGGTTGCAAAAAAAAGTGCCATTCTACATTGGCAAAGGTGGTTTCTGAGCAGAGGCAATTTAACAACTATGAAATCATTAGTATAGTTCAAAAAAGGAGAAGAGAGGTATCCTTGTCATGAGGATCAGAAGAGAGTGAAATGTGAATTAGTGATTGTAATACCTTGTGTTTAGGAACTAAGAAGGGGGAGGGAAGGACAGAGGAGTAATTTGAACATTTACAGCAAGCCCATTCCTCATAACTTTTAATTATAGTTACATAAGCTTAATAAAGTATTAAGGATACAACAGAGATAGGGTCAAGGGAAAACCAAAGAATCAATGAGAAAAACAATAAAAAGAATAGCATGAGAGTGGGGAGAATCTTGACATTTGTCAACCTCTACATCATACAAACAATGTAAAATGACAAATAATTTCAAAATATGAAATGCAGGCCAACTATTTTACCTTAAATTTAAATGATCTGGAATTGTGTAATAATCTAATATTAACAGAGAGAAATAGTATAATAAAAGAAGTATGAAAAGAGTAACTTTACTGAACCAGTAAACTATCCCTGAAGGAGAAAAAAATATATAGATATTTCCTAATAAGAAAAAGAAAAATACATTCAAAGAAATTTTGTGCTTTGCTGCTTTTAGAACACCATTGGATTTGATGTCAAAGGCTCAGGATGTGAACCCTGTCTTTGCCCTTTATTATCTGTGTGACCATAAGCTAGTCACTTCACTTATCTGACCTTCATCTGAAATGAGGTATGGGTAGAAAGGAGGCAGGGGAAAAGAAATTTAGATAACCTCTAAAGGTATCATCACGTGAGATAATTACTAAGAAAAGAATTATTATTTACATTAAAGGAATTGTTCCTAAGTTTACATGATCATTTAACCCCACTAACATACCACATTATAAAAACAGAACATCTATACATTATGATGGCCAATGAAGCATAAAACACTAATCATAGAATCACTGAGTATTTAAATTTTGATTATGAAACATAAAGCATCAAGAACTAACCTGTTCTCGGAAGTGGTTTATACAATTCCAAATACTGCTCACCATGAAGTATCTGTATTGGGATAAAAACAACTTTATTAAGAAGTCTTTATTTCAACCAGACCACAGGAGAACCATATTAGTGAACTGTTCCACTAATACTAAGGGAAATGCAAAAAACAATCCCAAAGTTCCACACAAACTGGTAAAATGAAAAATAACAAGAAGGAAAAGTGTTGAATGGATTATGGAAAGACAGACAGATAAATTTACTCCTCATAGAATCAGGGACTAGTTCACATTGTTAGAAAAAAAGCAATCTGAAAATAGGCTAAAACAAAAAGGATGACTAAAATGTTCATACATATATCCCAAATAACTCAAAGATAATAAATGATTCTCCATACACCAAAACATCCATCTCAACTGTAACGGGGGGAGGGGAGGGAGGGAGAAGGCTGAAAACAAAAAAGATACATATATGTGGCTACATGAATATAATGGAATATTTCTGCCCTGTAAAAAATAATGAATATGAAGAATTTCATGAAAAGATTTACAGGCACTAACATAGAGTAAGCAGAACCTTAAAAACAATATGCATGATGTCTCAACGCAAAAAGAACAACAAAAATAAACAGAATGCTGTACAATGATGGTCATTAGAACAATGCTGACACTTGAGAAGAGTTAAAAAATATATGCCTCTCTTCTCTTTGCAGAGGACTATAGAAATGAATACATACACTGTCAGACAGTTGGAATACAGATTGATTCTGCTGACCTTTTTTTTTTCTTTTTCTTTTTCTTTTTAAATCTTTTACTCACTAAAAGAGGACCGGAATTTGCTCAGAAATGAAGCCAATGTAAAAGCAAAGGATATCAAGAAAAATAAGATTTAAAAAAAAATTTAAACAATCTTTTTGTTCATCACTGGGTCAGGTTACTCTAATTCCAGGGAATACATAACCCTTATATCTAGCTATGTCTAATCACCAGGGTTGCCATTTTATCCAAGAATTCTAAGTTCACAGATGAATTTTTGTTTCCTTATTGAGAAGAATACTGAAAATACTCCTAGTTTGGAAGTCAAATAAACTGATTTTTTAATCCCCTAACAATGTAACTGAGGCAAGTAATACCAACTATCTTTCTGAACCTGTTTCCTCACTTATGAAAAAGGAATACTGCTGTTGTCACAATCTTGAGGATCAAATGAGCTCAAATAGCATTGTAAAGGATACAATAGGAAAACTGAACATCTTGCCTAACCTAACTCCCACTTTGGGTTATATAGATCATAATACTATTAGGACATGAGTTTAACCTGAAATCCTTGGTCTAATCTGAATGAAAACATTTACTAGTTTTTAATTATCTATTCCACAACAATGTCCTAAAACAAAATCTTTAAAAATCATTCTTATGACTTGAGCAATTTCTAAAGAGGCTCAGTCAGCCAAGGAAGGACTTAAGTGATAATGATAATAATCATATTCTAAGAAGAGGAAGAAGGCTTTTATTAATTCAGATTAAAATTGCTTCTGTTAAGAAGTAGTTTCTGTATATACTAAAGAGATTTTAAGGGAGAGAAAGGGACTCACATGTACAAAAATGTTTGTGGCAGCCTTTTTGAGTGGAAACTAAGTGGATGCCCATCAGTTGGAGAATGGCTAAATAAGTTATGGAATATGAATGTTATGGAATATTATTGTTCTGTAAAAAACAATAAGCGGATGATTTCAGAGAGACCTGTAAAGATTTACATGAATTGATGCTGAATTAAATGAGCAGAACCAAGAGATCATTATACACAGCAACAACAATACTATATGATGATCAATTCTGATAGGCATTGCTCTCGTCAACAATGAGACGATTCAGATCAGTTCCAAGTGTTCAGTGATGAAGAGAGCCATCTACACCCACAGAGAAGACCGTGGGAACTGAGTGTGGGCCAAAACATAGCACTTTTCCTCTTTTTGTTGTTGTTTGATTGCATTTTATTTTCTTTTCTCATTTTTTTCCAGTTTGATTTGATTTTTCTCTTGCAGCAAGAGAACTGTATAAATATGTATGCATATATTGAATTTAACATATATTTTTACCATGTTTAACATATGTTGGACTATTTGCCATCTAGGGGTGGGGGTAGGGAAAATTGGAACACAAGGTATCATCCATGCATATGTTTTGAAAAATAAAAAGCTTTAATAAAAAAAAAAAAAAAGTAGCTTCTGGAGGCAGTTAGGTGGTATAGTGGATAGTGTACCAGCCCTGAAGTCAGGAGGACCTGATTTCAAATCTGCATAAGAAATCAATATATATTAAAATACAATGGGTTTTTTTTTTTTGGGGGGGGGGTTGTTTGTTTTTTTTTTAATTTAGAGACCACATGTTGAGAACTTCCAATTTAAAGTCTAGGCACCAAAAAGGTTTTCTAATCCTTTGGTTTTAGGCAAGAATCACCCCAAATCTAATGCAATTTACCCCAAACTAAAGCTTAAAATTTAGAAATCACACCCAGCAAGAACAAACTGTCTGCAAATGAATGGAAACAACTAGTTGTTTATACATCAGGCTACATATATGATAGTACTATCTCTAGTTCTTATTTAAAAGAAAAAGTCTTAGCTGGGATCAAGGCAAGATAAGAAGTAGTGTATTTTTAGGCAAACGATTCCTATAATCAACTAAAATCCACAAAGCTAAGACTTCATGCTTGATAACAATCAGAGTTACCATCCTCAATGTACTTCTACAGTTCTTTCTCTGTAGGACTTAAACATACTACCTGCCACACTATGGCCACCCAAATGTTCATTTGGTTATCTAGGAACATTTTTAAGGTACCATGCAATTTCGGTACTTACATGGGATGGTAATTTATCTGTGAGCAGAAGTTTTATATCCTCTTTAAACTGCCTATATTTATTGCACCCAAGAACTCTCAAATATTATTTGAATTGAAAGATATAACCTCATATTATAATACAAGAATATACTTACAGTTGAAGCTATAGCAAGATTCCACTGGCTATAGAGTAAATTGTGTGATTCTGCAAAACATGCTAATGTGTTACTTAAATTTACATTTCAGACTAAAATATAATCTTAAATATCTGAATCTTATTATACATGTGAAACTATAAATCTAAATCTAAACCATCTAAAACTATACCATTTAAATTATTTTAAATTTTAAAACTAGAAAACAAAATTGCCTTTACAATTGAATACAGTGTGTACTACTTTTTCAAAAGATAGAATGAGCCCTAAAAGTTATATTAAGAAACGAGACATGACTTTGTCTTATCAATCATTAGATTGGTGCTACATAAACCCAGGATTTAGAGTTATAGGAGATCTTAAAGATTGTCAAGTCTAACCTCATTTTACAGAGGAGAAAACTGAGGTCTAGAAAGTAAATGATGAAGGATTGCAATTCAAAACTAGGGTCTTCCTGCCTCCCAAGTCCAAAATCCTATACCCAACTGTCTGTCAAAAGCTTATTCATATCTCATCATCTCTCACTTTTTTAACAACCTCTGAATTGATTTTCCTTTCAATTTCTCTTCCAAGTTACTAAAATAAGTATGGCCATCTTACTCTCCTGGTCAAAAGTTTTCAGTGGTTTCTAAATATCTCTAAAATGCAAATTCTTCAGCCTGACATTTTATGACCCCTATAATCTGATCCTCAATCTGACTTTAAAATCCCCTTCAAAAACTATGATCCAGGGACAGCTAACTGGCGTAGTAAATAGAGCACCTGCCCTGAAGACAGGAGAACCTGAGTTCAAATATGATCTCAGACACTTAACTCTTCCTAGCTGTGTGACCCTGAGCAAGTAACTTAATTCCAATTACCTCAGAAAAAAAAACAAAAACAAAAACAAAAACTATGATCCAATCAAGAGACATCTACATCTGTTTCCTAACTCAGTATCTCTCATGCCTAGAATGTGTTCCTGCATCTTCATCTCTCAGAATCTTTGTCTTCCCTCAAACCGTAAATCAGATGCCACATCCTCCAAGAAGTCTTGGCTGAGTCACCACTGTTATTAGTGCTTTATTCTTCTCCAACTTTCTTTGTTTTTTGAGGTTAAACACGTGCAATTCTTGCAAATATATTTCTATATTTGCCATGCTGTGCAAGAAAATCATAAGGGGAAAAAATACAAGAAAAAAAACAAAAACAAAAATAAGCAAATAGTAACAACAAAAATTTTTTGGTTCTCTCTCTGGATGCAGATAGCATTTTCTATTCCAAGTCTATTGGACGTGCCTTGAATCACCTCATTTTTTAAAAGAATCAAGTCCATCACAACTGATCATCACACAATCTTGTCTAACTTTCTTTACATTGCTATAGTTATGCACAGTTCTTCTAAACTTCAAAATAAGCTTCTTATTCCTGTCTTGGTGTCCATAGAGTCTAATATGTAATAGGTATAATGTCTATTGAATTGGAATTCATTTTTTAATCACATTCAGAGCCTTTTATATCTAAGTACATGCTCACGTTTATAAAGGTTGACATTCATTGACTCAGATAAATCTCTGGGTTTTTGTGTGATTTTTTTTCTTAGATTTTAAAAATAATGATTAAGTCAGCAAAAACTAAAAGTAGTATTTAGTATATGGTAAAGAAAAAAAAATAGTTCCAGTGAAAGGATTCAGGGTACCCCAGCTCTGCTATTCTCACACCTAAAACACCCATTCCCCACATTTTCCAAATGGGAAACTGCTATCTCTACACAGAAAAAAAATAGAATGCGAAAATATAGCAGGTTCTTCATGTGCTCATCATACCAAGATAACAGAGCACTGCCAGATATGGCTTTGATTCTATTGTACCTTTGTGTTTACAGCAGTGAAAAAGATATGGTTATATGGGGGGAAAGAGGAACTAAAAGGGAGGAAAGTTGATTTTGTTGTTGTTTTTAACTATAGATTAATATGTAGTGCCCTTATAATTGGCAACCTTTTTATTTTAACCTCCCTTTCTCCTCAACCCCCACGCCAAAAAAACCAATCTGTAGGACAATTTCCAGTATTCTATAGTGCAAAAAGTACCTGGGGTTCAAGCTTTAAAATATCACCTGCATATTTTATAATATTTTCACATATGTCATCTCATTAGATCCTATAATCATTTGAAGCAAGCAAAACAGACATTGTTAGTTGGCCTTTATTAGAAGTATCATCTTGAACAAGTCACTTAAGTCTCTTTAAGCTTCAATTTCCCCATCTCTAAAATATGGCTAATAATATTTGAGCCTCCTATCTCACAGGGTGTTGTGGTAAGCAAAGCTCCATTAAATTAGTCTTAAACTATTAGTCAACTAGTTGAAATTATTGCTTCTTTTGAATTAGAAATTTGGGCTCTGAAAATACTTTAGTCCAAGTTAAAAGCATTTAAACATATGAAACAAAATAATTTGAACCAATAGAAAAAAGGCCAGATTTAAAAGGAGAAAATCTAGGTTTGCATGTTGGCTCTGCTACTTACTATCCATATGATCTTGGACAAGTCATTTAACCTCTTTGGACCTTCAGGCCTCATCTTTAACAAGACAGGGTCAGCCTAGGAGTCCCTTCCATTCTAAATCCATGACACTATAACCTTATAAACAATAAATTAGAATACCTCATTTGTACAAATCAAGACTATTCCCAGGTTAAGCTAATCATACAATAGTTCTGATGCATCATCGTGGTGCCATGTATTAAGTAGTGAATTTGTAGCCAAATTACCATTAATTCCTTAATCTTTCTTGACCTTAGTTTCTTCTTTGTAAAATAATTCTGTAAAGTTAGATTAACTTTAAAGTTCCTTCTAACTTAAAAAAAAAAAAGAACTGATTGTCCCATTTCCTCGTCATTCAAGTTGAATAAATCTTTTTTTTTAAGTTGATCTTATTTAAAAAACAGTATTCATTTTCTAAATGATCATATAGATTTTACTCTAGAAAATACCATTAAAAGCAATGTTGAAAGGCAGTCTAGTAGAATGGGTGGAGCTGGCCTAGAACAGGGTCACTTGGGTGCAATTTCCAGCTCTGATGGCTCAATGACCCTTAACTTCTTTGTGTTCTTGGCCACTCTAATACTGCAAAGAAGTTACTGATCTGCATTGATAAATAATGTCCTCGTCAAGAGTATCTTAAAGCAATTAAATCACAGGTCCAGGTAACTTTCCCCATTCTAAATAGTATGAAAAGACTATCCAAATTTTTATATCTGAAATACTACAAGGTACTTTGAAAAAAACAAAATATGAAAGAAAATAAGGTATTATTCTCACCCATAAAGGAAAAATGTCAATAAATGTTTCTTAAAATACATACCCTTGCAAAGTCTATATTAAGTCCTGGGACATCTGAGAGTCCTCCTTCCATCATACATTTCTGAGCTGGGATGACGCCAAAGGTAGGTAAGCAGGAGAAATCTGAGCTTCCTTCATAAACAAATTTTAAGTTTTCTGGATTCTTAACTGATGCACCCACTCCAAGGGCATACATAATAGCTTCAAGTTCAGTATAAGAAAAGGTCCGCTGAGGCAGCTTATAGCCAATCGCTCTAGTCTGTGAATAAATTTTGGTTTCTTTTATTATATACTTTTAAAAGTTACTATTAAAATAATAAACTTATTATTTTGCCTTATAAGTATACAAATTTTGCTTTAGAAAAAAAATGACAAGATGGAAATCCCATCTTAATTTATTTGAAGGAGTGTTTGATAGCTTTGTAACATTTGACTTTTTGTTCAAAGTAGGTTCTTTTGCTATCGGGTACATGAGCATGTACCCACCCATGCTTCTGTGAAGCATATATGAGTGAGAGAGAGAGAGAAAGAGAGAGGAGAGAGAGAGAGAGATGGAGATGGAAAGGAAGGAAAGTGCTTTTTATATATGAACAGATGTCTTTTTGTTTGTTCTTTGTTCCTAGTCACAAAAAGATCAAGCTCAGAATTCATCTGATTTTCATTTTTTTCTCCTAACTTGGCTGACTATTATTCTCTCTAGTCTAGATCACAGCAGCCCATAAATACAATAGTATGACCAACTATGGAACTATTTAGAATATAATAACAATGCTTATTAAAGCAAGATTAAATCTAGTTATAATGTCTATGCAATATTGTTGAGGATGGGAAGAGGGACCCCAAAATTTTGGGGTCCCAGATTAGTGTTGTGAGGTATCTCAAAAGAATTTGCAGGCATGAACTCATCTCCTAATTAAGGGGCAAAATTTATTGAAAGTAATGGTACGCCATTACTTAGTGGACTGAATTATAAGGGAATTCAGTAGAGAAACAGAAGCAAGAAGATATACTTAAACAGTTTTCAATCATAGATATGTTAATTCTACGGCTCACAGGTAGGAAGGAGAGGTCTCCAAAAGGAGTGGTTCTCAGCTGATCAGATTATTACTGACAAGATTACCAGTCTGCTATGAAGTGAGGAATGGTCTTATTCACTATTGTCCCAGAAATTTGATCTGTGGGAGTTTCCTGAGGCTAGAAGCTATTTGACTAAGTTGTGGTTAAAATCAGAGCTCCCCAAGATCAGAGGACCACAAAATCATATTACATCAGTATTTCCTTGAAAATACTGATAAGAGTGAGAAGTTGGTAGCCATGCTATAAATCTTCAGATTATTTAACAATGAAAGTTTTCCAAAATAAGATATAAATATGCCTTCTAAAATAAAAAAGGAACAGGACAAATAAATAGTTTTTAAAAGAAAGTAAAACATTTCTAATATACTATGTTAAGAAGCCAATATCTCAAACAATTATTATACAGAATTCTTAATGGATACTGTGCACACATTTAATGTGTCAAAGAACAAAAAATAAAAGTGTCATTCTTTGTTTCTGATTATCTTACTTAGAATTTTATTAACAGAGTATGTCCCTCATTAAGGGATAGTCATTTTTTCTTATAACAATTCACATCCAATTTTAAAAACACCTTTCCTGAAAAGGAAATATTTGCAAGTGTCTATATTAAAAACTGAAGTTGGCCAACACTACACATTTTAACATACATGATGAAATTACTTTGCATGGAAGGAAGGATAAGTGTATGAGTTATAGACTCTAGGGCAAGTCACTATGCACTTGCCTCTTTGGAAAAGGTAGGTCAAAGTACCAGAGCCCACACAATGAACCTTATTCATTGTACTGCAAGAATGGCCCTGCAACAGATCAATCCCAAGGAATTATTTTCACCATTCAGGATTGGATTAGAGATAAATGCCCGGAAAAATTACCAGTAACCACTACCACCCTCTTCCCACCCCATCCCTATTAATCCCACCAACCCACCCCTACCTCTCAGCTACCTAGCTAGAGTACCCCAATTTCACCATCTAGAAAAGATAAGATAAGCAATAAAGAAGAAGAAAAGATTATCAGTCAAAAGATCCACTTTGAGATTTATATTTTATAACTGTATAAATATATATACATATATTGGATTTAACATGTATTTCAACATATTTAACATGTATTGGACTACCAGCCAGCTAGGGGAGGGGGTGGGGAGAAGGAGGGAAAATCTGGAACAAAAGGCTTTGCAAGAGTCAAGTTGGAAAAATTACCCATATATATGGCTTTGTAAATAAATAAATACATAAATTTTTTTTTAAAAAATTGACATCTTAAAGTGAAAAGCAAGGAGAAAATAAAAGAAAAAAAAAGATAAAGAAGACTTGTTATACTGCCTTTTAAATATTAGAGCCCATTTTCACAGTATTAGTGTCCCTTTTGTGAATTTGATGAATATCAACTGTATCTACATTCTAACATAACAAAATCAAAGGTGAATGATCCTTAGTTAAATTATTCATGTACCTGGCTTCTTTAAACTATTACAAATAACTGAAATCTGACAAGTTCTACCAAAAAAAAAAAAAAAATGGCACGACAGAAGACAGTTTGCTTTGGTATTATTCCCTCTACTTACAAAATCAGATGTGGTTGCTGATGCAGCATGACTTGTATGATTCATGGAAATCTCTCCCTGAGAATCTATTTTACTTAGGACTTCAATCACACCTGCTGTTGATTCTAAAATAAACAAAAATTAAGAACAATATTTAACATCTGTAAAAATATTTCTGAAGTCAGAGAAAAACCTACAATAAATTCCGGTCATTAATAAAATAATTTATGAGTTTTCAGCTCAAATTTGAGAAGGCTGCACACAGTTTTAAATTTAGCAAATTATTACCAAAATAATTTGACCTCATGTTATTGACCTATTGAGTGGATTGTTTGATATTATACAGTGTAAAGCAATGACACATCACCTACATTTCCCTCTTTTCAAATAATTGACAGAAGTCACCTTATTTTGTAGATGGAAAAGCAAGAAAAAGTGATTGCCACTGCTCAGTATAAGAATCTTCTCTTACCAATTGACTTCTCTTCATTGATGGGGAGGAAAAAAATCTCCCTTTCTACTATATACATCCTAATCAACTTCAACTAGAATTGGAAATAATCTTTGCAAACTAGAGGAAAACAGCCCATACCACGATGTCCCCAGCCCTCACAAACAAAAAGTGCTGGGATAAAATGGAAGAGCTAAGTGATGCACCGCATTAGAAGCTATCGTTATTCCTTATCCCTATTCCTATTATTGTAACTCAGAGATCAATAGAACTGTGTTCTACTGAATCAATACTGCATCCTTTAGGAGCATCTTACTGCTAAGCAAATTTCTTTCTGTTAAATATTAAATGGTCTATGAGTATCCTGTTTCATTCCAATTCCAATAATGATTGGCCTGAGTCAGTCCTAGTCAAGAAAACCTACAATATGTTCCTTCTTCCCTCTGCCATAAAGAATAATTTTTTTAAAACTTCACTCAAATTACTTTCTACACAAAGCCTTTCCTGATCCCTCCCTAAGAACGTCATGTTTTATATTTATTTTGCATATATTTATGTATTACAGTTCTCTCTCCAAGTAGAATCTCAACTCCTTAAGAGTAGAGACTTTCATTTTTTGTTTCTATATTCTGAGAGCCTATATTGTGGGACACCTAGTAATAAATTGTTGTCAATTGACTAACTGTATGTTCTAAGAAGGCAGGAGAGAGAAAATCCTGAGGCACTACCCAAAAGAGCTTTTGTATAGCTTTTCTAGGGGGATGGTTTTTCCTTTCTAAATCTCTATTCAATTTCAATACAACTCACGGAAGAGAAACACAAAAAACAACCAAAAGCTTATAGTCACACCTAACCTTTATCAAGAGGACAGAGCACATACCCTGACAAAAGAGATCAGAGTACATGATCAGCCTCATGGGAAGTACCTAACAGATATTACTATGTCCTTATAATTATTCTCATGCTCATTTCATAGTATTTATGATCCCTTAATCTTTCAGTTGTTTCTGACACTACTAACCACAGTCTATTACTAGATTGGGAAGAACTGTAATACTGGGTCATTTCTCAGTAACTAAATGTGGAAGCCCTCTTGCTCTGAAATCTACTGCCAAGTATGAAAAGAATACTCATTCTCCTCTAATATACTAATGTGAAGAAAATTCTACTGTTACAGTCCTTTGCTACCTCACAATAACACAGTAGGGAACAGGAAAGTAGCCAAAGCCTGCCACATATGGAGGAGAAACCTACCCCACCCTACTGGTTATGCTTTAACCAATAAGCACCTGAAGTAGGAAGGATCTCAGGTAATACTAAGTCCTATACCAGCATCCACTGCTCCATTCTACACTGGATCTAAGAGTATAGAACACATCAATAAACTCCAAATTTAGTCACTGAGAAATGACCGAAGACTAAAATTACTCCCACTTTAGATAGACTCAGATAAATAACATTTGGAGATCAACTAACTAGAACCTGGAGACTCTACCTACTCTGTATTGCTTCACTAAGAAAAGCCACATCACACAGACACCAGGCTTCTTACCCCCAAGACCAAGCCCAAAAAGCAATCAAGTTCACATTTCTTGGGTAGGATGTCTTAATGATAAAAAATAAAAATAGCTCATATTTACATACTGTCAAAGGAGAATTTAAATCCAAGCCTTCCTGAATCCAAAAGTACAGCATTGTACATATTATACCACAATGCCTCTTACCCCTATTGGGTGAACATCACTTCCCCCTAATGCAAATGAAGCAAAGGAACTAGGCCTTGCTTTTAGTTTCTCCCTTTTCTAATCCATTCTTCACACAGCTTCCAGAATAATGGAGTTTCCTACTCAAAAACCTTCAAGGGCTCTCTACCTCTAGGATAAAAAGAACTCTGTAGTTCATATACAAAAAAAAGCCTGTAATTTAAAGCCATCCATAGGATTTTTACTTTATTCAACTAATGTTTGGTCTGACAAAATTTGAATGTCCCAATAAATTTGGCCATACAGTTAATCTCACAGCAAATAGTATACCACTTACTTCAAAAAATTGGCCATCTTGAAGTATGTGCATCTACTTAAAAAATGTATCAAAAATAAATACTTAAAAATAAATAAATACAAACAATAAGAACAATAAAAAAATACCAAAATCTTCCTAGGAAAAATAATCAGTTTTCTGTTGATCCTTAATTTAAAATAAACACATTCTATAATTAACCAAATTTTATAAAATTCATTCATACACAAACACACACATTATCCAGTCCTTAACTGCCTCACTCCCTTATATTCTATATAAGTGGTGTCAAACTCAAATAAAAACCAGACCACTAAATCAAAGGTGCCATATGTATGGCCTATAGACTACAATAAGGCCCAAACCAGATTAAAATGTAATTGACATTTAACAAAACAAATAATAAAATGTAGATAATGTTAATATAGGGTTTTCTAAATTAATATGTACCCATAAGGATTGGTATGCAAGGTTTAGTGGCATCCTCCCTCTTTCTAGTTCAGTCTGACAGCACTATGCTAAACCATGTATAAGGATCCCATAGATAGATAGATAGATAGATAGATAGATAGATAGATAGATAGATAGATAGATAGATATTGATATAGATATAGATAATATGGGCCACATATTGACCGGAAAATCACATATCAACATTACCTTTTTGTATATTTTTATTTATTTTATTAAATATATTTCTCAATTACATTTAAGCTGGTATGGGCCACAGTTGGGAATAGTATAGGCATGCATATTTGACATCCCTGTTCTATTATGACTTTGCTGCTTCTGATAACATCATGAATTTTCTCATAAAGTGGGAGCATTTTAGATTGAATTTTAATAAACAACACAGGTTTGTTGTTGGGATCTTCACTTTCAAGAACCATCACTATCAGTGAGCATCACTACCTATTTTATTCCTCTCATGCCAGATGTTGGGACACTATCTGGTGCTTTGATCTTTTGTCACCACTGGAACTTCCAAATACCGAGTGCAGATCCTTGAAAGATTCAGTCAACCTAATGACTATAGCTATCATATTCTTACAATCTAAAATCACATAATCTGGCCAAAGTGTCTCTTCCAGATCTGAAACTATTAAAGTCATTAGAACTATACTGGTCTGTATTGGTATTCTAACTGCTTTTAGCAATTGAGTTAAAACAGCACTAGACCTTTGGATCACAGTGTTACTCAAATGTAAGGAAGCACTTCGTTTTTTGCCTTCCACTAGCATCTGTACCTTATTTCCTGAGCCAGATCTTCTTGCATCATTTAAAAATGCATACTCCAACAAGGCTCTATAAATAAAATGTTGGTCAACAAACAGGATGAAGGATCCATGATTTGTATTTTTTTTTAATTTAAGTTTGAGGCTGAAGCAATGGAAATGACTGAAAATACTTTGTCTGGAAATAATAAATGTTGAGGGGATATGGGAAAATTGGGATACTAATGCACTGTTGATGGAGTTGTGAACTGATGCCACCATTCTGAAGAACAATTTGGCACAATGCCAAAGAACTATAAAACTGTGACCCTCTAAAACTGCTACTAAATCTGTGTCACAAAGACTTTAAAAGAGGAAGAGAGGAAAGGAAAGACCTATTTGTACAAAAATATTTATACTTTATTATATTATTATATTATTTATCTTTTTATAGGGGCAAAGAATTGAAAATTGGGGGGGTGTCCATCAATTAGACATTACAATTATTATATGACTGTAATGGAATATTACTGTGCCATAAGAAATAATGAGCATATAGATTCAAAAAAAACTGGAAATTACAATGCAAAGTAAGGTGAGCAGCACAATGAGAACATTGAATGCAGCAATGTGATGACCCAAGACAACTGCAAAAGCCTAATGATGAATAATACTATTCACCTCCAAAGAAATACTACTATTCATTTTCTATATTTTTCTTTTATTTTTTTTTACTTTCGGGTCTATACCTTCTTTTACAACATGACTAAAATGGTTATAAGTTTTGCATGATTTAACATGTATAATAATGTATCAAACTGCTTATTATCTTAGGGAGAAAGGAGGTTAAGGAGAAAGAAAATTTGGAACTATTTTTTTAAATGAATGTTAAAAATTGTCTTTACATGGAACTAAGGAAAATTGAAAAAAAAAAAGAATATACCTTGTCCCAGTATAGTATGTTTATTACAGCAAATGCTTGTAAAATTGATGTAAGAATCTGCTTTAGAAGACTTCAGTTCTTTGAGGAGTCACTAAGCAGTCACTGAACCAGACAGCCAAAATCCTGTTGGATATTTTCTAATTAATCTTTATTTAAATGGGCAGCCAAAAGAAACTAACATCCTTACATACTAGATAAAAATTGCACCTTCATTCCCCAACTCCCCATTAAAAAAAAAATTCAAGTATTCAGTAAAGTCCTATAATTATAGATTGTGCCTAATTCTATGTCTAACCATGTCACAAAAGAAATGGTAAGAGAACCTACCATGTTTTTTGAGATTAGTAACCTAATCCCACGAACCAATTGTCCAAAGTTCACCATTCTTCCTAGTCACTCTGTCCTTAATGTAATATTTTGTTTTTGGATCTTAAATCAAACTAAGAGTATTCTCTTTTCCCTGAATTCTCTATATGCTTATGGAAAAGAGGTGTCTTAAAATTTGAGAGGCAATTTTCTGTACTAACATTCTTATAAGATCATAGTAAATGCATGGTTATGGGAGCTAATTAAATGTGGCTAATAATCATTGGAGGGAAAAGCACACTCATGGGAGTCCATGAAATGGAAAAACTACTCCCCAAACACCAAGGATTTCCTAAAAACTGAAGAGAAAAGTAGAAGCTAGACTCTTAAATCAGACTGCCACTGTAAGCATGAGTTTGGATGGAGGAGCCCTAGAGTCGGTACTACATAATTTCAAAGTTAAGTTGTTTTGTCTTGTTTTTAATGGACTTAAGGGGCAACCTTACCTAATTTCCATAGAAACATCAATATCTGAGGTAAAGCCATCATTACCCTGGCTAGAAGACACTGTTCAGATACAGTCTTTGAATATAAAAAAATCCCTGATATATAAATTGGCTTATTTTGGTGCCAACCAAATGGTATTAAGTGGCATACAGTTACTAAATGCTTTTTCTCACATTCAAATAGATGTCTCTATATATACTCCTCTCTTGTCTTGCAGTGATGTGCTACGATAGAAAATTGTGTTCACTACAGCTATAAATCCTTCTGGTACTTGCAGTTGCATCCAGATTTTACCTAATGATATGGATCTTCAGGTGGATGACAAGTTTTTATTATATTTAGTATATTTATTATATTTAGTATAAATTTTTAAATATTACTAAGGTATCTCTTGAGGACATAATTATATCTTTGGAAAATATTAGAATTACAGTTTAAAAAATATAGATGTTCCCTTATACAGTCTTTTTCTACACATTGCTATCAAACTGGTTACTAATTTTGTTTCCCAGTCTGGGGACACCTCAATTCACAAAGATCAACCTCAGTTTTTAGAATGGGGAGTTAGTGGTGCATGTCTAGTGGATAGAATACTGAGTCTAGAGTCAGAAAGGTGAGTGTGGACTCTAAGCAAGTCATTTAACCCTGTTTGCCTCAATTTCCTCACTGGTAAAATGAGCTGGAGAACAAAATGGTAAACCACTCTAGTAACTGAAAAAGGGACTGAACAACATGTCTAGAATGTATTGCTTCCTCACCTTTGCTTTTCAAAATTATTATCTTCCTTTAAGGCAAAGCTTAGCTGAAATCTAATCCATGTAGACTTCCCTGATCCTCTCTCACTCCCCTCCCATCTGAAAGTTCTTGCTACTCTAATATTCCAAGATCATTTTGTCTGAATCTCTCCCCTGATCCCATCGTATTCTCCACCTCAAATCAACAGAAAGTAAACTCCTTGAGAGGTGAGATTGTTTAATTTGTGTATATTTATACACGTAACACACACACACACACACACACACACACACACACACACACACACACACACCACCCCTGTAACACTTTGCCCATAGAAGATACTTAATAAATATCTGTTAAATAGATTTTTATTATATAATTGTTTTGTACTAAATTATACTTTCTTTTTTCAAAGTGAACACATAAGAACTAATATTTATTTTTCATCCTTATTTGAACCCTCTTAGTTTTGGAAATTATTATTTCCACAAGTAAACATCATTGTATTCACTCAAAAGAGTTTTATAAGTCCTTGAAGCATCCCTTAACAAGTGCAGTAAATATGGAACAACTAATTTGGAAATCTTAACATAACTATACATGTATAAAACATATCACATTGTTTGCTCCCTTGTAGAGAGGTGAGGGAAGGGAGGGAAGAAGAAAAATTTGGAGCTCAAAATCTCACAAATATCAATGTAGAAAACTATCTTTTCATGAAATTAGAAAAAATGCTATTAAGTGTTTTTTTAAAGTACAAAAATTAACAAAAATAAATGAAAAAGGATATTAGGACTTGGCATTCTATCCTACTTGTTCATTTTAACATATTTCTAGTAAAGTCATGCCATGGGGATTAGGTGCACTGAATTGATCTAATGTTGTATATTGTGCTTCTTCAATGCTCAGCTTAATTAATAGACATTATTTTGCATACTGCTGCCTTCCTGAATTACCTACTCCAAAGAAAAAAGCAATTCATTTTGCTCAAGTATAATCATCATATAAGTTTTGAATGCATTACTTTGCTCAAGGTATGGCCCAAAGAAGGCATATGAGAAGATGCACTCCTTTGCAGAGGTAGGAACTACATGCTTATGAAACATTTCATGCTTTCACAATTTTTTAATATACTGATCATATTTTTTTCTTCTCTTCCTGTTTTTTTTTAAATCTGAAAAATATTATTTGTTATATAAAGATGGCTCTTTGCAAGAAGGAAGAAGACATTGAAATTCTGGCAATGTATAAAGAAACAATATCAATAAAAGTTTATTTTAAAAAGAATTACTTTGATTCCACTCAACAAATATTAATTAACTGCCTACTGTGTGCAATGTACCATTCTAAATGATGGGAAATAATACCCTCCCTGTTCTCAAAGAACATAAGTATGATTACCTTTGGAAACCAGATTCTGTGAATCTTTATGCTTATATTTTTCCACAATGAAGGAAATCTAGCTGGGTAACCTGGAGCATTATCTAAAATCACTAATGCTTTAAACATGATCTTATTGTCTTTGCTATATTTTTCAGCAATTGGGCTAAAATAAATTGAAAAAACAAATAAGTCTTCAAGAATAGTTCCAGACAACCATGCTTTCTTAACTAACTGCCAAAGAACTAGAAGCAATCAATGGTAGGAGTCTCTTACAGCATAAGAATTTTGAGACCAAGCATTGGCTTAATTTAAAATCCCCTTCTGGATTACCTCCCCCAAAAAGCTTAAATGATCCTTTGACACTCTAAATCTAGTTGAGTTTATTTTTTCTTAGAAATATAAATTCCAGAAGGCATCCTTTTCTATTACAACCCTATTTCATTCACATTAAAAATTTGTTTATCGGTATATCCATCTTTTCTTATTTTCTCCAAAATATCAGGATATTTAGCTTCCACAACTTCACATCTGCAGTGGTTCCCTTTCTAATAATTTTAACATTATGCAGCTAACCTTGATTTTTAAAGTAATAGAACCAACTATTACTTGCAGTATACTTTTTTTTCTTCACTAACTCCATTTTTTTTCTCTAACTGCCTTAAATGGACTTAAGGTTTCAATCTGAACAGCTGCTCTGCTAAGTGAAATGTGTTTGACTGCAATTTTCAATCCATATAACTAAAAGATCTTTCATTTCTATCACTGTAACACTACTATTCCTTATAGTGTTTCCAAATCACAAAGAGCTAGTGAAACTCTGCCTTTTTCTTTTGCCAGAATGCTATACAATATTTTACTGCATAGATCTGACCATTCCAACAACTCACCTTACTTTAGAGTTATAATAATCATATCCATACCATTAAATTACATCACATTTGCCCTAAAGTAAGAAAAAGCCTCTTCTTTTATACGCCTGCATTGTTTCAATCTGAAATATTCTTACTTCTATCCATTTTGTTAAGGCTCTTTAAACACACACACACTCCACAACTGGTTGGTAATTGGGTATGTAGTAGCACATTATGGTCACACTCAATGAGAAGCAAGTCCAGAAAGACAACAAAGTAGCATGTTAAAACTCTTGACCAGCTCACATTTTGTCACATTGTTTAAATTCTGACTCACCTTATATAAAATCTAGTATCATTTTATAATTTGTACTAAATCTAATCTTATTCAAATTCTCATTAATCATGATCTAACTGTATTATCAAATCTTCAGTTACTCAAGTTTTTTGTTTTTTTTTTTTTTTCAATGAAAAGGAAGCAAGGAAAATATATATAAAGTACTCATCTGAGACTATGAAAATCTTTCCAGAAAATGGAAAAATGGACAAAGTAGAGAGAAACATGGAATTTTTACATTAACTTATACTGATCTAATGTAGCTAAAGTAATAGGTAAAAAAAGGCAATTTTCATATTAAGAAAAATATACCTTTTTTTTAAAAGGTAAATAAAAGCACAAAATACTGTTACAGGTCTTAGAGCAATTCAGAAAAATGATTTTGCTAAAGTACAAGTCTGACCACATCAACTACTACTCAATAAACTGCAGAGGCTTGCTGAATCAAATATAAACACTCCTTTTGGCATTTAAAGTTTTCATAACTTGTCCCCTTCCTAACTTTTCAGACTTCTTACACTTGACCTTCTCCCACAGACTACTAGCCTCCTTGCTGCTCCTTGTATTCATACCATCACTTGATTCCATGAATTTTCATGGCTCTCTCCCAAGCCTGGAATGTTATTCCTGCTTATCTCTGTCTCTAGACTTTCTTACCTTCAAGATTCACTTAAAAGCCCAGCTTCTACAAAAAGCCTCCTCCATTCCCCCTAAACCCTACCTTTTGCTAATTTCTGTGACCATCTTCTATCTACTCAGTTTATGTCCTACGTGCACATAATTATTTCCATGTTGTCTCTCTCCCATTAAAATGTTAACTCTCTGGGGGCAGGACAGATTTTCTAACCTTTCTTTTGTCTTCAGTGCTTAGCACATGGTTAAGTGCTTAATAAATGCATATTGACTTACTATTCAGAAATATACAAAAAAGGACTTAACACCTAGAAATAAAAGTTAACATGAATAATCACAAGATTCCACATCTGTAAAGTAAAGAAATTAACACTTCTTGGGGTTACTGTGATCTTCAAATGAGATAAAGTGAAATGCTTTGCAATTTTAAAAGCATTATATTAACATAAATTATTATCAATAACTATTATGAGATGGAGAACATCCAGAGGAAGACAACCAGAGGACAATGAAAGGCTTTGATTCCATGGACCAGAATATAAGTATTTTCTTAAAGAAAAGGACTGTTTGATTGTTATTTTTTTTTTTATTCCCAATACATAGGACATTGCTTAATGCATGCTAAATGAATTAAAAGTCTCATGAAGATCACCTGAGGAAAAGAACTGAGTATGTAATTTAACCTAGGGAGAAAAAGGGACTAAAAGAAAGTTATGGAACCTGTCATTAAGTATTTGAAAGGCTATGCATTGGGAAAAGTAATTCATTTTGCTGTCTCCTACACAACAGAGGTTTTATAATTCTGAGAAGGAAGAGGCTGATGAGGGCCAGAATATCCAGATTAGGCCTTCCTGGGAAAAAGGTGAGACTGATCCAAACTCAAAAGAAAAAATAGACTTAGAAAAAGTGAGGTAAAGGTAAAGGTAAAAAGTGAGGAGAGGACACCAAGGAACGAGTAAAGCAGCATGAACATGACAACAAAGATAAGAATAAAAATAGTATAAACAAATGTTAATCAAGCTGGAGTAGACGATTTGTATTAAGATTGAAAAAGCCATGTTCAAAACCTTGAAAACCATCTTGAAGACTCTACATTTTTCCTGCAGACAATTTTGATGTCAATATATAGGGTAAACTGAAGTACAGGAGATCAATTAAAGGATAATTAAGGTAATCTGTTATATGACAAGGGTTTGATCAAGATTGATAAAAGAGGAAATGAATTAAAAGGATGGATGAGAGAACTTTTGAAAATATAAACAAGGACAATCTAGTGATGAAGAAGATAAAAGGCAAGGGGAAGATTCCAAGATGGTTGCAAGACTGGGAAATTGGTGGTGCCAAGGAAATTCTATCACTCAACAACATTTATCACATATCCAAGCATGTAAAGCACTATGATAAGCACTGAAAGATATATGAAGGGGAGAAAGGCATAGTGCCTATCTTTAAATCACTTAAGAGGAAAAGTTAACATATTCTCCTCAATAATAATGCTGGATAATAATCATAATCATAATCATAATGGAAAGAATGATGGATTCAGGGTAGAAAACATACAGATTAATATCTCATCTCTGATACTTACTTGCTTTCTGACCAAAGGAAAATCATTTAACATCTCTCTGAATCTCAGTTTGCTGTTCATTAGTAATATTCATACAATAAAGCCTGCAATCTCTACTTTCAGGGCTTCTATGGGGCTCAAATAACATATCATTCCGGAAAGGGAAGAGCTATATTTTAAGTTATTTAGTTATTATTATATGCTCCTATTTAACTCTAAAATATAACAGTTAAATGCAAATGAAGTGTAAAAGCTCAATACCCAATCACCCAAAGGAGAAATTTATGAACAAAAGTGGAAAACTAAAAACAGGAGTGATACAAATAAAATAAATTAAACCTTTCTTGAGACTGTTATTCTTATGTAGTAGAAATCACAGCAATAAAAGTTTAAATTAATAGCATGCCTGCAGAGTTATAAGAGCTTGCTATATCTAAAAACCATGTCTGAATTAATAATCCTTAAATCACAGCCAAAACTCTGGGAGTCCTAAGAAAAATCATTTAGCAAATCTGTCCTAGATTCTGACATTCATAGCTGGACAATATACATTACAAAAATATTTTACTATCAACTTAAAGAGATTCATGTTAAGGACCTGGAGAGGAAGTTCAATGGTTCTAACATTTACTGAAGCAGAAAACAGGCTTTTATTATTGAATCGTTAAAATTAAAATAGAGGCTTATGCCTCAACTAAAGAGAACTCTTTGTCTCTTCTTCAATTCCTTAATCTGTTTTACTGGTGAAGGGGTGATTCACTTTACCTTGGATAGTCCGAGGCTTGCTAGCATTGTCAAAGTCACAGATCTTCCTCCAGTTAGCCTTCACTGCCTCAGGTGTCATTGGCTGATTTTTCTGCCTGACAATGGCACCAAGAGTTCGTTCCCAACGTACTAGAGAATAAAAGGAAAGACATCATATTACAAAGTTTAAAATAAGCATCTAGGGGGAAAAATGCAACTTAACTTTTTTCAGAGTTCTTTATCTTAGGATAATTTTTAAAGATTTTTCTTAATATTAAAAAAGAATTGTACTTTTTAAAAGCTTGATTTCTGTATTTGTAAAATGGAAACAATATTGAAAATTGTTATCATTTTACCTGCTGAGGAAACTTGAGGAACAATTTTTTTTTAAATTCATTTAACTAAGAGTAATTCTATTATGTTGCTTTGTGTGGGGGTCTCTCTTATCCCTCCCTTTCTCTTTCCAACAAATCTTAAAGTCATTAAAAGGATGATAATTCAGAAAGCCACCAGCACTATTAAAAAAAAATGCTGTTAAACAAGAATATAACTTGTTTCTTCTGCTGAAAATGTCCAGAAAAAAAATTAACTATTCCTCAGAGTCCAACTACAAATTGCTACAACACATAAAAATTGAAAGTTACTAGGCCAAAGATCTCTATAATGTGAGACTAACAAAAATACCCTTTTCTAAGGATTCAAAATGCCAAAATTCTTGGTGTTATGCTTGATTCTTCCTACTAAAATCAATGTTTTCAAAAATAACCACAAAGTCCTACACTTACTAATTTCAGGAGATGGATATGAGTCCCTCTGTTGAAAACAACTGACATGATGAAAATAAATGTTCAATAGTCCTTTTTTGCCTTTGAAATATATCACATTATAAGATTAATTTTAATATCAATAGCACAACTCTAAAGTGAAAAAGAACTAGAACTCCACAAAGTGGATTGATCTGTTTAAGCTATTTTGTTATCAGGAAGCTCAAAACAAAACAGATTTAGACCTGGACCAAAGAGCTTGACTCAACCTTTGAAGGTTATTAAGTAATGCTTCACAATCCACATCCTATTCTTTTGACTTTCTTCCATGCTTCAAGAAGATCATATGAAGCTGTGGGGGGGAAAGGTAGACTCCAGAGTAATGTTACTCTTTGTCACAACCAAAGTAGCTTCTTCCAATCCTGTTCCTAACAATCAAGGAAGGAAAAGATAGCAGGGAGTAACAAAGGTAGAGCTCATTAAGCTGACCATGGTTCAAAAGAATGATGATATAATCAGAAGACAAAGGATAGAGAGATCTCCATATAGACTAACAGAAAGACGAGGAAAAAGAGGTAACCCTGAAAATGTTATGAAACTGGGGAACAATGGGTGAATTTAAGACATTTAAGTGTTCTAAGAATGTTTGTTCACATAGATATACAAATGGTCAAAGCTGCATAAGGAAGGAGGGTATAATTAAGACATAATTAAGAGTTAACCATCAAAAACTCCTAGCAAACTTTGCACAATGCTCTATGGAGGGTCACACTTCAGTTTAAAGAGTTGTAAATAATCAGATCAATCAACAACTGAGAGCCACTTACATTTCCCAATCCAGCCTGCTCCAACCTAGGAAAGAAAAAAAGGGGGAAAGAACATCATTATCTGATTTATAATCTTCCCTGGAAACTTTAAAATAAATTTTAAACAATTATTAGAAAGGGCTTCTGCCTGGAGATAGGGATAAATGACCTGATATAGTAAAATTCAGTTTCACAATTTTATGACAGCTCTTTATTGAAAGCATATACACCAAAAAAATGGAGAACACCATATAAAGCCCAAAATTTATTATAGGATTAATTATGTATTGTAATATATTCTTACTATTTATTATCAGAGTCAGAGAATGCAACTACCTCTCAGTCTCCCTGTATCATCATCATCAACCACTCACATAAAGAGATCCATTCTACAGGTCTGAGTTAGACCTCCAGCAGCCACTAGCATGTGGCTCCCATATCACAACACTACTATATGTGGAAATACTTTCTAAAAGAAAGAACAATAACAGCCAGAAAGCAGCAGAGTACACTCTTCACTACACAGTGTGATCTTTTCTTTGCCTTTCTTTTCTTTTGCTTTAATATGTGCATTTGATGTTTCATCAATAATGATGAAAACCGAATAGACAACAATTGCAATAATTCTGAGGACTAAAACTGAGATTCCTTATATCCATCTGCAATACTCTCACAAGATAAAATCTGAATAAAAATATGCAAAATGCCTTGATTCAGAATCTTTAAAAAAAAAAAAAGGAAAAGAGAAATATGAGTAAAACATAAAATTATATAATCTGAATGGGAAGGGATCTCAGAGATCACTCCAATACAAAAATAACTGATCAGTGAAAAAGAAAAGCTGATATTAACAAAATACAAATTTTAAAAATTTGACAAATGCTTTACATATATTATCACATTTGATCCTCACAGCAATCCAATGAGATAAATGCAATTAATATTTTCACTACCTATGAAGAAACTGAGCATGAAGAGCTTAAATTATTTGCCCAGAGTCACTCCTATTAAGTGTCTGGCACTCAAAAGGACTTCCTCACCACCTAGCTACAAACAGTAACTTATTTAGGGAGAGCCTACTATGTGCCAGGGTGCTGGGCATACAAAGATAAAAAATGAAACAGTTCCTCAATAAGCCTACATTCTACTAGAGGAAACAAATACAAAGGTAAGTATACACATTCATATACAGGGCAGCTGGATGGCACAGAAAGCCTGATACAAATCTGGCCTTAGACACTTACTAGCTGTGTGATGTTGGATAAGTCACTTATCCTCGATTGCCTCCCCTACTCCCAACAACAAAATATTTACATACAAAACCAATACAAGGTTTTTCCTAGTGTCCTAGAAAGGTGGATACTAATATTTGCAAGGAGGAAAGGGGAGAGTAGAGGAGGAGAGAATGAAAAAAAAAGGAAAGATCAGGAAAGGTTTCTATACTATTCCCAAGAAGCAGTGATCCAAACATTACTTGGAGATACTGTACTTCAGAGGGAATCCATTATAATCAAACCCATTCCACTTTTGGAAAGTTCTAATTATTAGTATTTTCCAAAGTCTTCTAGTGCTCTCCTCTCCAATGCATAGCAGGGGTATGTGTGTGTTTATGTGGTTCTTTTCCTTGTTAGAATATAAGCTCTCTGAAGCCAGAAACTGTTTCAATTTTGTGTTTGTATTCTCAAAACTGCCTAGAATACAGTAGGCACTTAATAAATGTTTATTGATTGGAGAACCAATTAGGAAAAATATTTAACATCAAATCTGGAAGATACAAACAGGCTAATTTAGATTTTTATGTAATGAAAATTTCTGAACAATTATAAAAAAAGTGGAAGCTTCTGAAGGGAGTGGGTTCCTTTTTCCAAGAGATTTAAGCTATGGTCAGATGGCTACTTTTTAGGGTAATATAGAGGGGATTCTTGTTCACATATTAAATGGATTAAATGGCCTCTGAGATCCTTTCCAACTTAGATTCTGCAAGCGTTTACAAAGTACTACTAATTGTAAACTGGAGACAAAAGAAAAATCTAATATTTATTCTATAAAACAACCTTTCAAATATATAAAGTTACTTGTACCATATTTCTGCCATAAATCTTCTCTAGGCTAAATGTTCTTCACCTTTCTAATCCTACTCTTTTAGATATTCTCAGATTTCCCTAACATATGCCACCCAAAATTGAATATAGTTCTACAAAGTAGAATACAACAGAGCTATCAACACTATAATTTTGGACATCAAACTTAAAGGCTGGAAAGATAGGAGGCAGCCAAGTTTAAAGAATTTTAAAATCCTAACAAAAAAGTTTAAATTTGATCTTGGAGATAATAGGGAGGCACTAAAATTTACTGAGAAGTGACATGGTCAGTTAGACCTACAATTCAGGAAAATCACTGACCACAGTGTGAAGGATGGAATGGAATAGGAAGAGATTTGAGTTACATAGTCCACTCATAAAGCTATTTCAATAGTCAGGGAAAGACATAATAAAATAATAATAATTTCTGAATTAGGGTGATAGCTGTGAAAATAGAATAGAATAGGAGAGATGTTGTAAAAGTAGAAATAGTTAGAAGTGGCAACTGAATAGATATAAAAGTGAGAAGTATAGCATCAGAATTATAAACTTATATTTCTGGAAGGATAGTGATTCCCTTGAAAGAAATACAAAAGTTCAAAAGAGAAAATGATGAGTTCTGTTTTGGATTAAGAATCCTACAGGAAACCCATTTCAAAATATCTGATATGCAGCTGGCAAAATGTTACTGCAGTTCAAGATGGACTAGGATTACCTAGAAAAATTCATATGGAAGAACAAAAGGTCGAGAATTTCAAGGGAATTAATGAAAAAAAAAAATCAAATGAAGGTGGCCTAGCTGTACCTGATCTAAAACTATATTATAAAGCAGCAGTTACCAAAACCATTTAGTATTGGCTAAGAAACAGACTAGTTGATCAGTGGAATAGGTTAGGTTCACAAGACAAGATAATGAATAAAAATAGCAATCTAGTGTTTGACAAACCCAAAGATACCAACTTTTGGGATAAGAATTCATTATTTGACAAAAACTGCTGGGAAAACTAGAAATTAGTATGGCAGAAACTAGGCATGGACCCACACTTAACACCACATACTAAGATAAGATCAAAATGGGTCCATGATTTAGGCATAAAGAACGAGATCATAAATAAATTAGAGGAACATAGGATAGTTTACCTCTCAGACGTGTGAGAGAGAACTAGAGATCATTATTGAACACAAAATAGAAAATTTTGATTACATCAAATTAAAAGGCTTTTGTACAAACAAAACTAATGCAAACAAGATTAGAAGGGAAGTAACAAATTGGAAAAACATTTTTACAGTTAAAGGTTCTCATAAAGGACTCATCTCGAAAATATATATAGAGAATTGACTCTAAATTATAAGAAATCAAGCCATTCTCCAACTGATAAATGGTCAAAGGATATGAACAGACAATTTTCAGATGATGAAATTGAAACTATTTCCACTTCTATGAAAGAGTGTTCCAAATTATTATTGATCAGAGAAATGCAAATTAAGACAACTCTGAGATACCACTACACACCTGTCAGATTGGCTAAGATGACAGGAACAAATAATGATGAATGTTGGAGGGGATGTAGGAAAACTGGGACACTAATGCATTGTTGGTGGAGTTGTGAAAGAATCCAGCCATTCTGGAGAGCAATCTGGAGTTATGCCCAAAAAGTCATCAAACTGTGCATACCCTTTGATCCAGCAGTGCTACTACTGGGCTTATATCCCAAGGAAATACTGAAGAAGGAAAGGGACCTGTATGTGCCAAAATGTTTGTGGCAGCCCTTTTTGTAGTGGTTAGAAACTGGAAAATGAATGGATGCCCATCAATTGGAGAATGGTTGGGTAAATTATAGTATATGAATGTTATAGAATATTATTGTTATATTAGAAATGATCAGCAGAATGAATACAGAGAGGCTTGGAGAGACTTACATCAACTGATGCTAAGTGAAATGAGCAGAACCAGGAGAGCATTATACACTTCAACAACAGTATTGTATGAGGATATATTCTGATGGAAATGGATATCTTCAACATAGAGAAGATTTAATCCAGTTCCAATGGATCAATGATGGACAGAATCAGCTACACCCAGAGAAGGAACACTGGGAAATGAGTGTAAACTGTTAGTATTTTTTGTTTTTCTCCCCAGGTTATTTTTACCTTCCAAATCCAATTCTTCCTTTGCAACAGCAACAACAATAAAAAAAAAAAATTCGGTTCTGCACACACATATTTTATCTAGGATATACTATAACATATTTAATATGTATGGGAATGCCTGCCATCTAGGGGAGAGGATGGAGGGAAGGAGGGGAAAATTTGGAACAGAAGGGAGTACAAGGGATAATGTTGTAAAAAAATTACCTATGCATATGTACTGTCAAAAAATGTTATAATTATAAAATTAATTTTAAAAAAAGATGGACTAGGATTGCATATCTAGGTCTGAAAGTCAATTGCATAGAGTTCATAATTAAATCTATAGAAGCTGATGAAGTTACCAAATTTAAAAAACATAAAGAGAAAAACACATTAACAAAGCTGGATTTTGAGGTACTTCATAAACCTGAATAACAAGTTCCCATCAATATACATAGTGTCCATCGAGAAAATAGATACACACTTAAAGCACCAGAGTGGTAAATATACAGGGAACATATGTGGTCAGGGCAACTCACAATTCTAGAATTGTAGCCACTGACACCCTTTCTGTCTCAGGAACTGTCCATAAAAGTTCCTTGATAAACAAAGCTATTTTTCTGTGTGAATAAATGCTTTGATTGTTAAGCTGAGTTGGTCCATATTATGCTGGGCTAACAATTCAGTGGAGAAGACTTAAAGGGAATAACAGTTTTCTTCACAAATGCTGTCAGCTGCATGAGAGAATCTGATGGGCTATTTCTCTGATGGTACATTTCTAAGTCATTAGTCTGCTCATCTAGGCATCCTCATAGATAACAAATGTAGTATCAATCGCTTACAATACAATGGTTGGTCGATGCTGGCAGTTGAAGTAATGTCACGCTCTCTTAGGAAAAGACAGTGACCCTAATCCTAAGTTTTTCAAAACCTTATCCAGTTCAGCTCCTTGGAGAGGATTCTTCTTTTCCATCACACAAAAAAAAAAAACATAAACAGTCATGCAGATAAGTATTCCTCTTCTCTTCTCTTAAAACAACAGATGGCAGGAGAAAGTATAGATTATATTTTCCACTCCTCAGTGAAAGTGACAGTGGAGAGAACTCTCTTTGGAAATCAGATCTGCCTGACAAGTGACAGTGGAAGATAAGAGAAATAGAGAGAAAGGGAGAGAAATAATGGAAAAAAAGATTCAATCCTTCCTCCCCTTTGACAGTTCTTTAAGTGTGTTCTTTTACTTCTCTCTCATCTTGATTCAATAGTTGGGTCCTTTCTTCAAGAGATAAAAACAGAAAATCTGCTTCTTAAATGTGGGAATGGAATAAAAGTAGGAAAAGCAGCTAAAACATCTGATGACAGTCATAATTTATAAAGATCTCATTAAGTGTTGAACTGTAAATTAAAGTGAATAAAATAAAATGTATAGAGATTAATATAAAGTTTCACAAAAAATAAAGCTACAAATAAGATTAGGAGAAAGTCTAGATAGACAATTCCTGTGAGGAAAGATTAGAAAATTTTATCTCATTTTGAATCCAATGTGAAACAAAGCATGCAAAAATTAAAATGCTCTCTAGGCTTCACTAAAAGACAACACTCTGAATAAGAGAAATAATTGTCCTGCTATGCTCTGACCTGGAATGCATTCAACAAAGAGTATAAAGGATGATGAAAGGAGTAGGTACCATATATTATAAGATACTAGGAATGTTTATCCTGGAGGAAGACTTACAGGAGTCATAACAGGTATATTTAAAAGATTGTCATGTGAATTAGACTTATTTTGCTTAAACTAGGGAAGAATTGGAAGCGATAGAAACTGCAAAGGGAAAGATTTAGTTTGCATATAGGGAAAGAATTCCTAACAATCAGAGCAAGAGTAAATGAGTTTCCTCAGAAAGTAATGGGTTTCTCTTCACAGGAGAACTTCAAAGAAAAGGCAGATGACCAGGTTTTAATTTTTGATCAAGTACAAAATAAAACAGATGATCTCTTCAGTTGCTTCCAACTTTGAGATTGTATGACTATTCTCACTGGTCTTCCCCAACAACAAATGGATTAGCAAGCAATAGCTTCTCCATATGAATTTTAAAAACCTATGCTGGACATTCCTACTGATTGATCCCTCCAACTCATAGACATCTATATTCCTTCCTAAATCACTGAGTCACAGAGATATCAATGTAAAATCAACCAACTCTTTCTCTTACCCTTGCAATATTAACATTGGAAAGAGTTTCTGGGATGACTGTTGGAGAAAATTCTCAGGAATCTCTCCCAAAGAAATAGATATATACCATATCTTAAGTCTCCATTTCTTAATTAAAGAAATGACCCTAGCATTACAGCTCTCAGTTAAAGTCAGCTTCACAGATCTTAATGTCAAAAAAGAAAAAAGGAAAAGAAAAAAAAAATCAAACTAAGGAAAGAAGTTCTCAGGAAGAAGTAAAGCTTCCAAGCTTTAAAAGTTAAAAAAAAGTCTGCACTAGAGGGACATTAAGAGAACTCTATCTGTTACTCTTTACTTAAGCCACAAAAGGGCAATTTCTGAATATATTTTCTCTTCCAAAAGTATGAATTTGCTTTGGGAATACAATGTTAACAAGAAACATTAACTCAATAATTTGAACACTGTTGTTTCCTCATTATAATATTAGTCACTATTTTGTATTTAGTTTATAAAATTTATGAAGTATCAAAAATCCACATTCTATGGGACCATGAAATATTATTAGGTTTTTTGCAGACTTTAACTGTAGTAGTAATATACACTAATCAAGTATTAGCCATAAAATAAGAAAATATTTTCTTTAACAGTAAAGTGTCATTAGCAATACTGATTTTTTTAAACTTCTACAAAAGGTTAAGCAACATAAAAAGCATAACAGAAAAAAAGCTTTTCCTAATACTGATGATGGAAGAAGTTAGTTGAAAGTTTAAGAAAACCTTACTCTCACTCCTGTATTCTGAAATTATGACAGAGCTACACTTTTACGCTTTCCCTTTGCCCAAATAGGTTGTTAATCTTAAGTAAAAACCAGTCACTTACTACCTATGAAACTAAGAACTTTAGTTCTTGCATCCTTTTGCGATCTGTTCCTGATAGTATATTTACAGGGAAGTAAAAAAAGAAGAGAAAAAATATCAATTGCTCATGGATAAGCTGAGGTAATAAAATAAAAATGACAATTATACCTAAAGTAATCTACTTATTCAGTTCCAAAGCAATCAACTGCCAAAAATTACTTTATAGAGCTAGAAAAAAATAATAACAAAATTCATCAGAAAGAACAAAAGGTCAAGAATATCAAGAGAATTAATGAAAAAAAATGCAAGTGAAAGTAGCTCAACTGTACCAGACCTAAAACTATATTTTAAAGCAGTGGTCATCAAAACCATTTGACACTGGCTAAGAAAAAGACTAGTGGATCAGTAAAATAGGTTAAGTACACAAAACACAATAGTCAATGACAATAGTAGTCTAGTATTTGATAAACCTAAAGACTCCATCTTCTGGGATAATTTGATAAAAATTGCTGGAAAAATTGGAAAATAGTATGCCAGAAATGAGGCATTGACCTACATCTAATACCCTATACCAAGATAAGGTCAAAATGGGTTCGTGATTTAGACATAAAAGGTAGTACTATCAATAAATTTGGAGAACAAGGGATAGAATAACTCAAACCTATGGAGAAGAGAGGAAGTTATGGCCAAAGAAGAATTAGAGAACATTATGAAATAGAAAATGGATATTGATTGGATTTAATTAAAAAGGTTTTTGTACAAACAAAACCAATACAGCCAAAATTAGAAGGGAAGTAGAAAGTAGAGAAACATTTTTTACACTGTTTCTGATAAAAGTTTCACTTCTAAAATACATAGAGAACTAACTCAAATCTATAAGAATATAAGTCATTCTCCAATTGATAAATGGTCAAAACATATGAACAAACAATTTTCAGATAAAAAAATTTAAACCATTTCTAGTCATATGAAAAAATGTTCTAAATCATTATTGATTAGTGAAGTGGAAGTTAAGATAATTTTGAGGAACCACTTCATACCTCTCACATTGGCTAAGACAACAGGAAAAGATGACAAATGTTGGAAGAAATGTGAGAAAATTGGGATACTCAAGTATTATTGGTGGAGTTGTAAATTAATCCAAACTTTTTGGAGACCAATTTGGAACTATGCCCAAAGGGCTACCAAACTGTGTATATCCTTTGACCCAGGAGTGTCACTACTGAATGTATCTCAAAGAGATCATAAAAGAGGGAAAAGGATCCACAAGGGCAAGCCCTTGTGTTGTAGCAGCCCTTTTTGCAGTAGCAGGAAATTGGAAATTGAGCAAATGCTTATCAATTGTGTAATGGCTGAATAAGTTATGGTATATGAATGTAACAGAATAATACCTTTCTATAAGAAATGATGAACATGCAGATTTCAGAAAAGCCTGAAAAGACTTATATGAATTGATGAGGCTGAGTGAAGTGAGCAGAACCAAGAGAACATTCATTGTACACAGCAACAAGAAGATTATGTATTCACAATCAACTGTGATGAACTTGGCTCTTTTCAACTATCTGGTAATTCAAATCAATCCTAATAAACTTGGGATAGAAAATGCCATCCACATCCAGAAAGAGAACTATGGAAACTGAATATGGATCAAATAGTATTTTTGCAACTTTTTCCTTGTTTTTTCTTTCTCATGTTTTTTTTCCCCTTATTGGTCATTTTTCTGACAAATACAGAAATATGTTTAAAAGAATTAATATATTTAACTTATATCAGATTACTTTTTGTCTTGGGGAGCAAGGAGGTAAGGGGAGACAAAAAAAATTTGGAATACAAAGTCTTATAAAAACAAATGTTGAAAACTATCTTTACATGTATCTGGAAAATAAAATACTTTTAAATTTAAAAGTAAAATAAAATTCTTTTTAAAAGTAAAAAAAAGAAGAAGAAGAAGAAGAAGAAGAAGAAGAAGAAGAAGAAGAAGAAGAAGAAGAAGAAGAAGAAGAAGAAGAAGAAGAAGAAGAAGAAGAAGAAGAAGAAGAAGAAGAAAGAAGAAGAAGAAGAAGAAGAAGAAGAAGAAGAAGAAGAAGAAGAAGAAGAAGAAGAAGAAGAAGAAGAAGAAGAAGCAGCAAATGTTCTAAGCAAAGATTATCTCTCCTCCTATTTTCTGCTGTTCTTGCCCTTGCCCTTATCAGGTAAATAAGATAATGAGTAACTAAGTAGAAAATAACTAATGCAAAGTGATTATGTGAGAACCAAAAGAACACAAGAATGCAAAGCTTTGACAGAAGAGACTATTTTTTATTTTCTGTCTTTGTATATCTAGGATCTAATAAAAATATCACAGGGGAGAGGACTGGGAAGTTGGCAGAGTACATTGGTAAATTTCAAGCTCTCCAGATTTCCCCCACAAATAGAACAAATCTGCACTTCGGGTTGAACATAGACTGGTGAAAAATCAAGATTTGAGGCAGAACAGGGTTCTATCTGGTACAACCCAAGCAAGATCTAAAGAAAGATCCCAGGCTGGGATGAACTTCATGTGAAGTACAAATACCTCTGGCTAGCTCTGATGAAACACCAAGTAGAGACTCCCTCTGACTAGCTGGGTGTGATTGAGCCTCAGCAGGAACCACACAGACTTTCATCTCCTGTTTGTCTAGTCAAGGTTTGAATCTGGGGATTGAACCTCAACTGATTAGGAATGCCAGGCCTAGGGGAAAATAGACCAAAAAGAAATTGGAAACTAAATAATCTCAACCTAAAGAATGATTGAGTGAAGCAGCAAATCATAGACACAATAAATAATTTCATCCAAGAAAATGACAATAATGAGACAACATACCAAAATTTGTGGGATGCAACCAAAGCATTAATAAGGGGAAATTTTATATCTCTAGATGCTTATTTGCATAAAATAGAAAAAAAGATCAATAAATTGGGGTTGCAACTAAAAAAGCTAGGAAAAAAACAAATGAAAACCCCCCAATCAAATACCAAACCCAAAATTCTAAAAATAAAAGGAGAGATCAATAAAATTGAAACTAAAAAAAAAAAAACTATTGAATAAATGAATAAAACTAAGAGTTGGTTTTATGGGAAAAAACCAACAAAATAGATAAACCTTTAGTTAATTTGATTAGAAAAAGGAAAGAGGAAGTTCAAATTGTTAGTCTCAAAAATGAAAAGGGAGAACTATCCATCAATGAAGAGGAAACTAGAGCAATTATCAGGAGTTTTTTTGCCTAACTTTATGGAGGAATACCTACAAAAATATAGATTGCCCAAATTAACAGAAGAGGAAATAAATTACTTAAATAGTCCCATTTTAAAAAAAGATAGAGAACAAGCTATTAATCAACTCCTTAAGAAAAAATTCCCAGGACCAGATGGATTTACATGTGAATTCTACCAAACATTTAAAGAATAATTAACTCCAATACTATATAAACTATTTGAAAAAATAGGGAATGAAGGACTCCTACCAAATTCTTTTTATGACACAGATATGGTACTGATACCTAAACCAGGTAGGACAAAAAACAGAGAAAGTTATAGACCAATCTCCCTAATGAATATTGATACAAAAATCTTAAATAAAATATTAGCGAAGAGATTATAGATAATCATCCCCAGGATAATACACCATAACCAAGTAGGATTTATACAGGGCTGGTTCAACATTAGGAAAACTATTAGCATAATTGACTATATCAATAACCAAATTAACAAAAAACATATGATTATCTCAATAGATGCAGAAAAAGAATTTGATAAAATCCAACACCCATTCCTATTAAAAAAACTAAAGATTATAGGAGTAAATGGACTTTTCCTTAAAATAGTCAGTAGCATCTATTTAAAACCTTAGCAAGCATCATATGTAATGGGGATAAACTACAACCATTCCCAATAAGATCAGGGGTTAAACAATGTTGTCCATTATCATCAGTGCTAGTCAATACTGTATTAGAAATGCTAGCCTTGACAATAAGACAAGAAAAAGAGATTAAAGGAATTAGAGTAGGTAATGAGAAAACCAAATCATTACTTTTTACAGATGATATGATGGTATACTTGGGGAACCCCAGAGAATCAACTACAAAGCTATTAAAAATAATCCACAATTTTAGCAAACTTGCAGGATACAATATAAATCCACGTAAATCATCAGCATTCCTATACATCACTAACAAAATCCAACAGCAAGAGATACAAAGAAAAATTCCATTTAAAATAACTGTTGATAATATAAAATATTTGGGAATTTATCTGCCAAGGAAAAGTCAGGAATTATATAAGCAAAACTACAAAACACTTTCCAGACAAATAAAGTCAGATCTAAGCAATTAGAAAAATATCCAGTGCTCATGGATAGATCGAGAAATATAATAAAGATGACAGTACTCACTAAACTAATCTATTTATTTAGTGCTATACCAATCAAACTCCCAAAAAACTGTTTTACTGAACTAGAAAAAAATAGCAACAAAATTTATCTGGAAGAACAAAAAGTCAAGAATTTCAAAGGAATTAATGAAAACTATATTATAAAGCAGAGGTCATCAAAACCATTTGGTACTGGTTAAGAAAGAGAAGTTGATCATTGGAATAGATTAGGTTCACAGAACAAAATACTCAATGACTATAACAATTTCGTATTTGACAAACCCAAAGGCCCAACCTTTTGAGATAAGAATTCACTATTTGACAAAAACTGCTGGGAAAATTGGCAACTAGTATGGCAGAAAGTAGGCATTAGACCCACACCTAAAACTGCATACCAAGATAAGGTTGAAATGGGTTCATGATCTAGACATAAAGAATGATACTATAAACAAACTAAAAGAACATAGGATAGTTTGTGGAGGAAGAAGGAATTTGTGATCAAAAAAGAACTAGAGATCATTATTGATCATAAAATAGATAATTTGATAATATTAAGTTAAAAGGTTTTTGTACAAACAAAACTAATGCAGACAAGATTAGAAGGGAAGCAATAAAATGGGAAAACATTTTTACAAAGGATCTTATAAAGGCCTCATTTCTAAAATATATAGAAAATATAGAGACTCAAATTTATAATAATTCAAGCTATTCTCCAATTAATAAATGGTCAAAGGATATGAACAGATAATTTTCAGATGAAGAAATGGAAACTATTTGTAGCCACATGAAAAGGTGCTCTAAATCACTATTGATCAGAGAAATGCAAATTAAGACAACTCTGAGATACTACTACACACCTGTAAGATTGGCTAAGATGACAGAAAAATATAATGACAAATGTTGGAGGGATGTGGGAAAACTGAGACACTAATTACATTGTTAGTGGAACTGTGAATGGATCCAAACATTCTGGAGAGCAATTTGGAACTATGCTCAAAAAAGTTATCAAACTGTACATACCCTTTGATTCAGCAGTGTTTCTACTGGGAGTATATCCCAAAGAGATCCTAAAGGAGGGAAAGGGACCCACATGTGCAAAAATGTTTGTGGCAGCAAGTAGCTTTTTGTAGCAGCAAGAAACTGAAACCTGAGTGCATACCCATCAATTGAAGAATAGCTAAATAAATTGTAGTATATGAATGCTATGGAATACTATTGTTCTGTAAGAAACAACCAGCTAGATGATTTCAGATAGGCCAGGAGAGACTTACGTGAACTGATGCTAAAAGAAATTAACAGAACCAAGAGAGCATCATACACAGCAACAACAAGAGAGCATCATACACAGCAACAACAAGGCTGTATATGACAATCAATTCTGACAGATGTGGCTCTCTTAAACAATGAGATGATTCAAACCAGTTCCACTTGTGCAGTGAGGAAGAGAGCCATCTACACCAGAGAGAGGCCTGTGGGAACTGAGTGTGGACCACAACATAGCATTCTCATTCTCTCTGTTGTTATTTGCTTGCATTTTGTTTTCTTTCTCAGTTTTTATTTTTTTTCCTTCTTGATCTGATTTTTCTTGTGTAACAAGATAACTGTACATATATACATATGTATATAATTGTATAACTGTATACTGTATAACTGTCCATGTATACATATATTGGATCTAATGTGTATTTCAACATATTTAACATGTATTGGACTACCTGCCAGCTAAAGGAGGGAGTGAGGGAAAGGAGAGGGAAATTTGGAATAAAAGGTTATGCAAGGGTCAATGTTGGAAAAATTACCCATGCATATGCTTTTAAATAAAAATATTTAATTAAAAAAAAAAGGAATCCCAGGCCAGCTGTATTGGTACTTGGTCCTGCACCAAAAGGAACCAGCACCCAATAAGAGTAGAACCAGAGCAATAGGGAAGATGCTGGCTATGAGCATTTGCAGAAAGATGGAGTTCTTAGTTTGGAGTTCCTAGTCAGAGGGGAGAACTGAGGGAAGGTTTGAGAAATCATCTCTCTACCCTGTTATCAGAGGTGCTTACACTTATACCTTTTATTAGGGGGGCAAAGAAAGAACCCCATTTTAGAAACAAACTATGGGAACAGGGAAAGTTGGTGTTCATCTTTAGAGGAAGAAACTTTAATAAAAATAAATAAATAAATAAATTTTAAAAAACAATTTTTACTCCAAAGAGTAATGTGAAATGGTTCCTTACCCAAAGAGAATTTATAGAATTCAAAAAAGAATTTAAAAATTAAACTGAAAGATATTAAGGAAAAACTAGAAATATATAAAAAATAAAAACCATCTAAGAAAAACAAGATTATAAAAAAAAAAGTTAGCCAACTAGAAAAGGAGAATCTAATAATTCTTTGAAAATTAGAATTGGCTAGGGGAAAGCCAGTCAAGCCATGAGAGACCAAGAAATAACAAAACACATTATAAGAATGAGAACACAGAAAAAAATGTGAAAATGTCATAAGAATCTGTAAAGAGCTGGAGAAGAGTTCAAGAAGAGAAAATAGAAGAAAATAGAAGATTAATTGGAGTTGTGACCAAAAAAGAGAACCTGGAATAATAAAACAGGAAATAATTTAAGAAAATTGTCCTGGAGTGATAGGACATAAGAAGAAAGTAGAAATAGAAAAAAATCTACCAATCACCACCTCAAAGAGATCCTTTGTGGAAAACACACTGTAATATTTTGCTAAATTTTAAAACTTCCAGATCAAAGAGAAAATTTTGCAAGAAGCTATAATTAGAATTGTACAAGGGGCAGCTAGGTGGCACAGTGGATAGAGCACCAGCCTTGAATTCAGGAGGACCTGAGTTCAAATGTGATCTCAGACATTTAACACTTCCTAGCTGTGTGATCCTGGGCAAGTCACTTAACCCCAGCCTCAGGAGAAAAAAAAAAAAAAAAAGAATTGTACAAGACTTATCAGCAACTACTAAATAAATAAATAAATAAATAAATAAATAAATAAATAAATAAATAAATAAATAAGATAAGATAAGAGGTCCTGGAATCATCTCTACCAACAATCAAACAAACTAGACAGGTGGCCAAAAACATATCCAACAAAATCATCTATAATATTAAATGAGAAAAAAATGGATATTCAATAAACTACAGATTTTCAGGACTTTCTATCAATCAAAACCAAACTTAACATAAAATTTAACATATAAGAGTCAATATCAAAGATCAATTTTAAGGTACTCAATATGGACAAACTGTTTAAACATGGACAAATTGTTGGGTTTTTTTATATGGGAAATGTATACTACATGTTTAAGATTCATATCAACAATAGGGTAACTCAAAAGAAAGACTGGCAGATTTAAGATAAAAATAGTAATTATGTTACATAACTAATGACATGCAGAGGAAGAATAGACACAGAGGCATTAAAAGGGGGAGGAGGGCTCATAGTTCTGAAAACCTACTCACATAGGGAATGGATTGAATTGACAATTCTACATATACCATGTAGGATATCACATCCTCCAAAATCTATAAAGAAATAAGCAGGGGGAAGGGATAGTCAATTAGGGAAGCAAAAGCCAAAAAAAGAAGATAAAAAAGAAATACTTGGGTGGGGAAAAATTAAGCAATTTCAAGGCAAGTTATGGAGCAGAATTTAAGCAAGGAGTCAGCAGGGACAGGAAAGACATTTGTGTATGCAGAGAGAGAGAGAGAGAGAGAGAGAGAGTGTGCATGTGTATACATATGTGTGTATATCCTATATATACATACATACATACACACACACACACACACACACACACACACACACACACACACACATACACACACACATAACTATATCTTAACTGTAGCTTGCTTGGAGGTGGGGGAAGGAGGGATGAAAGGGAGAAAAAAAGAATAAAATAAATAAGGTGCACAGCAGAGAACCAAAGAACAATTTACAAGGAAGTAAAGAAAAAAATGACATTTGTGAATATAATTTCTCCTACTAATATATATATATATTTAATTACATATTTTTAAACCCTCCCTGATCTTTTGCTGGGTACGTGACAATGTTCTCTTTTGTTTTGTATTCCTTTTCTGTTTTTCTTATTCTGTTTTTAAAACTTGTTATCTAAAAATACTTAATAAATTGTTTTTTAAATGAAATAATTGCACATATCTATTGTCCTGGAAAAGCAGAGAGAGAAAGAAGGGGAATAAAATGGAAGACTATACAATACCTCAAATAAGCCTCCATTCTCTTCACAGCTCTCATGGCACAGCCAAAGTACAAGGGGAGCCACGTAATCAGGCTTCAAAGCATCCACTAGGTCTAAACATGGAAAAATAAAATACAAAGTTTATAAACCAAACCATGTATAGCATTTTATTCTCCCAAAACTAACACCATATATTTGTATAGTACCTTATAGTTCATAAAGTGATCTTACATATGTTATCTTATTTCTTCATAACTGCTCTGTATAAGGAAGCAGGGCAAATATTAAACCAATTTTTCAACAGAGAAAACTAAAGATAAGAGAAGTGAAGTGACTTTGCTAAGGTCAAAGTGGCTTTGATTCTAGCAAGCAACAGAATAGGACCTTGAAGTCAGATCCACTGATTTCAACCTCACTGTCCCCTCCATTCTGCCAGATCATTTATCTTATCCTTCCCATATTTTAGACATGAGTAAAATTATCAAGAGCTAATAGATCCTGAAGTGTCAACATGCTACTAGAACTGTGTGAATAAAACAATTCTTAATTATCTGTGGGAAGGTGAGATTTACTTCCACATCATTTTTTTTTTAGATTGACTGAAATCGTGTGACCTAGTTATGATTAGTTAAGTGATCAAGCATTAATTTTCAAAGCCAAGTTCTTCCTAAAATAAGGTTAGTCCCTAACAAAAATAGTCTGTGTCATTTCAAAAGTTCTTAAATCAGGTATTTAGAGCTCAAAATGAATTTACATAACTTCCCTCAGCCTTCGTTTTCTATAAAATGAATGACACTGACTCATTTTGTGACTCAATTCTGGAGTAAGCTCAATTACATTTTTATTTAATTATGAGTCTAGTTCAATTTATGGCTTTGGAGAAAACTTTACTCAATTATAGAAGCTGTGAGAAAACTATTGCGTTGTTTGAACCTTGTTGAAAGTGACTGGGAAAACTAGATTATCTCTGTCTATTGCTTAGAGACAATTGATACAAGATTTTCACACAATTATACACCTCAAGCAACCCATATATTTTATTTGAAACTGGCCCCACACTGATCTATGGGTAATTGTTTCTATATTCTATATTCTCTTTTCTGAAAACAGTCACTCGGAAAGAGTAGGACACCTCTTTTTCTGATTTCAGGAAATCGTACCTATTTATTCTCCCCCTCTCAATTTGGAAAGTCCCTAATCTTTTCCTTCAATTAGAAATCAGATTATCTAATTTTGTATCCTGGTTAATTTTTTTTTCTTTTCATCAGTTGGCCTATATTTGTTTTTAACATATAGAACTTTTAATATATAGAAATTTTATTGTATATAATTGTCTCTGATTATAATCAGGGTCCAGTGCCAGAGTGGAGAAGATCTGGTCCCAATTTGTTCGACAATTGGCATATATTGTTTAATAAATCAATATGCTTGGGGCTCAAACTTTTGTTCTCCCAGTCACTTCATCTTTAAGGAACCAAGATTTAGTGACTTTTTCTCCATATTTAATCCATGGAATAAAATTTTTACAAAATAACTCCCACATTTACATAGCCAATCTTTCTTTTTTATCTTTTTCACTCTCCCTTTCTCGCCTTAGTTCTAAAGCCACATTGCTAACTATCTACAGCTGAATATCCCATAGGAAACTCAAACTCAACATATCTGACATAAAATTCAATGATTTTTATCCTTCTTAATAATTCTCTACTTCTAAACTAACTTATTTTTTGTCAAGAGTATCAACACTGTTTTAATCACTCAGGTCTACAATATTAAAATGACCCGCAACTCCTTTCTATAGAAAACTGTAGAATTCTTTTATTTCTGTTGAGAAAGCAGAGTTATACTTTAACTAGCATCTGCTGGGTCTAAACCTCCTCTTGGCAACAAATTTGTTCTAATTAAGAGCTCCAGACTATGAAAAGTTTCACACTATGAAACTATGCAACTTGCCCTAAGAAAGCTGCAATTCTAGTCAGGCTTGACTTGGGACTATTAATGTCAACTTATAAAACACCAATAAAAGAAAACTTCCCAAAAGTTTTCCAGATGCTCCAAGCCACTTCATCATGGATGCATGCATTTCTATAGAACAGAGAGACCTGCAAAGATGCATATAATGAGAACTCCTTCCTGAGGTGAATATTATTTTTAATATATCCTACCTTAAATCAATCTTAGCATTATAAAACAAAATCTCTGATGTGCCTCATTACTTCAGTATTCTAAAAGAGCTCACTAATCCAATCAGTTGTCAGATCTTTCTTATTCTTTTTCCCTTCCCCTCTGCCCTTCTCTTTCCCTCTCTCTTTTTATTTACATATATGTGTGTGTGTGTGTGTGTGTGTGTGTGTGTGTGTGTGTGTATATATATATGCATACACACACACACACACACACACACACACACACACACACACACACATATATATATATATATATCACTCAAATGCTCTCTCCCCTCATCTCTACATTGAGGGCTCTTACTCCTTCTCAAGGATACAGAGTCTTTAATTGTTAGACCTGCCCATATATTTACTCTATATGCTTTGTACTTACATATTCCTATTCATGTTGTCCCCTCCCAGTAAAATGGAATATCCTTGAAAACAGAGCTTTATTATTATTATTGCTTTATGCAGTTTATACCCATTTCTCAACATAAAGCCTCATACACAGGCATCTAATAAATGTTTTGTGAATTGAACTGAAAAAATATGGAGGAAATAATTTCCAAATTCAGATTTTATTGGTACAAGTCAAATGTGGATGTTGAAGGTTTATATATGTGCCACAGCTAAAAAAAAAATAATAATAATAGATAGTATCTATTGTCCAAAATAAGGAAAAACAGATCAATAGAAAGAAAGAGACAGTGGGAGAGGGAGAGAAAGTGGGAGGGGGAGGGGAAAGGGGAGAGGAAAGGAGAGGGAGGGGGAGGGGAAAGGGGAGAGGAAAGGAGAGGGAGGGGGGGAGAGAGGGCGGGGAGAAAGGGAGAGGGGCAAGGGGAGGGAGAGAGGGAAAGGAAGAAGGAGAGAAGGAGAGGGGGGAGAGGGAGGGAGAATGAGAGGGGGAGAGGGAAAGAGGGAGAGAGAGACAGACAGATAAATATTAAGGAAATATATATATATTTACTACCATTTATTATTTTATAGACAATCTGGAACACTGTTCGACAGAAAATAGTTCCATATCAAAATTCTTGTACTCAAAGATCCATGATCTCACTGAATTGGTGACAGATTTATAACCCATCCCCATCTGCCCATGCATCTCTCAGGTTTATTTTTTCCAACAGACCATCAAAGGAGGTTCACCCAAAATGCTACAGGCCTTGCTTGCTTTCTCCAAATATTGGAAGAGTAGCAATGGAGCACTATTTATCTCCTTATCCTTTCATATATTTCCTTGATGATGCCTTTTATATCTATTCTTCTTCAAAATACTTGGGAATATGCTGCATCCTATGAAGTGACTCTCCACTGCCCCTTCTCCAAAAACAATACTATTTCAAGTTTCCCTGATATATAAGAATACCAATAAAATGTGAATATTAAAAAGCTACATACTTATAGCTAAGATCTCTCTCTATAATTGGGTCTTCACCTTAGTCACTGCATACTATTTGGCAAACAACATTCTCAATTCCCAAACTAAAAAAAAAAATGGAGTATCACTATCTACCTCAGAGGTATGTTTAGAAGGGAGTTCTTACTCTAGGCTCTGTGAATTTGGCTGAAGTGGATAGACAGATAAATGACTATATTTCAATATAATTGATTTTCTTTTTAATCCTATGTATCTTATGTTATGAGTATTAAAAATTATTCTGCAAAGAGGTTTCTAAGTATCACTAGATTTCCAAAAATTGCCATGACCCAAAAATAGTTAATAGGCTTTAGTTTAAAAGGTAAATAAGAGGGGCAGCTAGGTGGTGCAGTGGATAAGAGCACCAACCCTGAATTCACTTAACACTTCCTAGCTCTGTGACCCCGGGCAAGTCACTTAACCCCAGACTCAGAAAAAAAAAAAAAAAAAAAAAGAAGAAATAAAAAAAAAAGGTAAATAAGACCAAGTTTACTAAGATCTTTGAGTTCTTACAAACTATTATTAATGTTTTTGTTTTTGTTTTTTCCTGAGGTTGGGGTCCTCCTGAATTATTATTAATGTTTTTAATACAATAATAAAGTTCAGTCATATCTTTACCTTATATGTTAAAAAGGGGGAATTCCTTCATTGGATATAAATAAAAAATTTACTCCATTGAAGAATTTATTCACTGAAGGGATAAACTATTTAGAAGAAAGTGGGACAGAAATATAAATAATCATTTACCTACTAGTCCACAAACTGAAAAACAAGGTCAATTCTATAGCAAATTATGTAGTGAGACTTACATTTCTATTACTCTATTAAGGGCTTTCTTTAAACCTTTCAATAAGATTTATTTGAGGGTTGTGTTCTTTTAACTGCTGCCATAGGGAATGGTTCAAGATTGTCACTGTGGTAGAGAAAGGAAGGCAAGAAATATGTGCAAAGGCAATGCAGAATATTTTAGATTTTAATATTTCTAAACATTTACATGCAAGTTTGAACTAAAGGGTCTGTTTTTGAGATGTTTGTGAGTAACTAATCATTTAATCCTTTAGAAATTTGAAAACAGAAACATACATTTAAAACCTCTCTCTTTTCTTATGAGTCTGATTAGATGATTCTTCTATTTTTAATAGACTAATAATACTCTGTATTGTGAAATGACTTTTTTCTAGAATATCCAAGTATTCCTGGTTAGAATTCCCACAATTCCAGAGGATTTATTACAAAAAAGTTTAAAACAGGGATTATAATTATTTAACCACTGTCTGTATGCCAAAAGATAAATGAAAATCTAAGATGTCACTTGGCTTGTAGTAAGGAGAAAATATTTAGAAATTAAACACAGGCAAAATACAATTTTAGAGAATGGCAGTTCAAACTACTTACCTTGTGGCATAATACTTTGAGTCATTCGGGATCCAGCAGTAGGTGCAATAGTATTACAATGGATGTTGAATTTCCTGCCTTCAATTGCAAGTGTATTTGCAAGACCCAGAAGACCAAGTTTAGCTGCACTATAATTTGCTTGACCAAAATTGCCATAAATTCCAGAAGCTGATGAAGTCATAATGATCCTTTAAAATAAAATTTTTAAAAAGTCACATCATGGTATTTGTCTTTGTAAAAATTAGAATCACAAATCTTTATATCTACTCTCAAATGTCAAATCTGACTTGATTACTGCCATTGGTTTTTTCAATCATGATTCAAAAACCTAAAACAAGAATAATAAGCTTTTTAAGAATTCTGAAATACTAATAACAATCATAACAGCTAGCATTTATGTAGTACTTTAAGATTTGCAAAGAGTGATCTAGATGATTTCAGAAAAACCTGGAAAGACCTACATGAACTGATACAGAGTAAAGTAAGCAGAACTAGGAGAACATTGTGCACAGTAACAATATTAATGACTTAGCTGTTCTCAGGAATGATCCAAGACAAGCCCAAAGGATCCATGATGAAAAATACTATCTGAGGGACAGCTAGATGGTGAAGTAGATAGAGCATCAGCCCTGAAGTCAAGAGGACCTGAGTTCAAATCTCACCTCACATACTTAACACTTCCTAGCTCTGTGACCCTGGGCAAGTCACTTAACCCCAATTGCCTCAGGAAAAAAAAAAAATACTATCTGAATCCAGAAAAAAGAATCAATGGCCTCTATTTTTCCCTGTGTCTCTTTTTTTTAATTTTTAGTTTACTTCCACAAAATGTCCAATATGGAAATATTTTACATGTTTACCCATGAATAAACTATATCAGATTACTTAATATCTCAAGGAAAGAGGAAAGAAATGAGGAAAGGATAGAATGTGAAACTCAAAACTTTTTTAAAATGTTATATATAATCTATTTCAATTGTTTGCTGTTTTATAAAGAAGGAAGGTAAAAGAGGAAAAAAGAAATTTGGAACTCAAAATCTTACAAAACTGAATTTTGAAAACTATCTTTATATGTAATTGGTAAAATAAATACTATTGGAAACATTTTTTAAAAGCTGCTTTAGGATGCACTGTTCTTATTTATAAAATGAAAGGGGTTGTATTAGACAAGCCCTGAGGTTCCTTTTTAGCTCTACATATATGATTCTATGACTCAGAAGGACAAGAAGGAATGAAAATGTGTCTGGTAGCAGAATAAAAAGTTTTAAAGCAGAAAAAAAATGTTAAACATTGTTTTTACATGTATTTAGGGAAAGCTTTCTTTTAAAGTTTTCAATTTTAATCAAAATCAAAAGATTTGCAAAGCACTTTACATATATTATCTTATTTAACACTGAAAGTGAATAAAATGGAATTAGGTATATGGTAGGTATTTTTAATAGTAAAATGTAAAATAATATACACATACAAATGTAAGTACATGTACACATTTGTTACAGAAATAACTTTCCCAAGTACAAAGTACCATTATATATGAATTAGCAATGATCTGGGCATAGTTATATAAATCTAAAATTTCTGCTTCTAAGGGAAGTTGAGGCTGGAGGATCTTTTGAAGTCAGAAATTCTGAGCTGCAGTAGAGTTAAGCAGATCAGTAAGTCTAGCATCAATATAAGCCTCAGGTGAGGAATGGGGAAAGAGGGTGATGATCCTAGGCTGATTAAGGATAGGCAAATCAGTTTAGGTCAAGAACAAAGCAAATTAAAGCTGCTAGTATCCAATACAAAATGCAACAAAACAAAACAAAACAAGAAATTATGTCTGGCTGCAAGAGTAACTACTTCTCCTGTGAATCTCATTGCTTAATAAAGTTAGTCTAGTCAAAGGTCAAATATTTCTTGTTCTATGACACAGAAAACTTTCTGCCTGTGTCTCCGAACTTGTTAATGATATAGACTATCAATATTTCTAAGTTCTCTGTGACTAAAAAAGAAATAACATTAATACAATATTACAAGAAATAATCAAAGAAAAATTTCCTGATGTGACAAAACATGAGGAAAAAGTAGAAATAGAAAAAAAAAAAAAATCCACTGATCACCACCTCAAAGAGATACTACAAGGAAAACACATTGGAACATTATTGCTAAATTGTGAAATCCCCAGAATATTTTATAACAACAATAACAAAAAGCTATTCAAATATGCTGGCACTACAATTAGAATTGTACAGAATTTATCATCAGCACAATAAGGTCCTTGTTTATCGTATATCAATCATTAAAAGAACTAAGCCTCTGGCCAAAAATATTATATTCATCAAAACTATGCACAACATTGAACAAAAAACTAGACATTAAATGAACTTGCAGATTTTCAATTTTTTGTCTCAATCAAACCTGAACTCAATAAAAAATTTAACATGTTAAAGCCAACCTCAAAGACTTATTTCAAGGGACTCAACAAGGACAAACTGTATGGAAATATAAACTATGTCTACAAATGACATCAGTTATCAGGTAGTTTAAAAGAGACTGAGACAGAGCTGAGTAAGATCTAACTATGAAAAATAAAAGTGACTAGGAAAAGGTGAAAATAATAATTACACTATACAAACAAAGTGCATAAGAAAAACTGACAGACATTAGATTGGGAAAGAAGGCTGATAGTTCTGAAAAAATACTCATATTGGGAATGGGTTAAACAAGAAACAATACATATGTAGATATAAAAAGTATAGCACCTTCCAAAACCTATGAAGAAATAAGGGTAAGGAAATGGGATAAGATGGATTTAGAAGGGTGTGGGTATGGGTGTATATAAACATGTGTGTGTGTGTGTGTGTGTGTGTGTGTGTGTGTGTGTGTGTGTGTGTGTGTATTTGTGTTTAACTATAGATTGATGGGGGTGATAGGGGGAATGAAAGGGGAAAAAATACTAAAGTAAAAAGTGCATTGTAAAGAAAAAATAGTCTTCAAGAAAGCAGAGAAAAGATGGATAGTCATGAATTGAATGTCTTCTATTATTATTGGCGTACTTGAAATGGAAATTCATTGTTACATATATTGAATCTTCCCTGATGTTCTGCTGGGCACACAATGTTTTGTTTTGTTTATTTTCTTTTTTCAGTATTTTTCTTTTTCTATTTTGCTTTTTTCTTATTTTGTATTTAAATTTTAAAAAGAAAAATAATATTTCTAAATTCTATAACTTAACTTATTACCCTTGGGAACTCTAAAGAAAAGCACTTTCATAGTGGGCAGAGTGATAAGGTTTCTATTCTTACCCAAAGTAAAACCTTTTTTATGGCCTCTCAGGAATGAAGGAAACTTTGATATTCTTAAACTTCTATTTCTACAGATCAGTTTCTTTTTGAAGCTCTTAATAGTTCTTTTTTTAAATCAAAACTGTTTGTTTCAGTCTCTAGATGTCCCTTAATATATATTATCTTGATATAAGACTGTACCTTTGCTCTAGCTTACTTGAAAATTTCTTTCATAAGAGATTCCACACTGAAATTTTCCTGTTTATCAAATTTCTAATATTCCAATCTCTCCAAAATGTTTTGAATATTAAGGATTTTCAGCAAAATTCTGTCTTCTTATTTTAAATCTTGATAACAAACAAGTATTAAACTGTTATTTGTTTCCACATATTGGTTCTTTGTATATCAATTTCCTCTGAATGAAGTGATAACTCTCTTCTGAATTTCATCACACACATACACACACACACACATACACATATATAGTTTACCTTAGTATCAGAACATTATTCTCTTTCTTAAGTTCTATATTGATTCTTTCAGCAAATTGCTGTGATCTGACCAATGAGGAGGTCATATTTATTTGTTTTCATGTTCAGGACAATTTTCATCTGTAGCCCCATCCTTGTTTCCCAATACTGATTCTTTGAAAGTCAGCCTTTTGCACACTAACTTGGTGTTCATTTTAAGAAACTTTCATCACTCATATATCCATCCAGGGCACAACTGTTACAGAAAATTATTATGCTTATCTGTTTGTATTAGGCTGGTAGTTATTTTGCATCAGACAGTTGTTATCTCTTCTCTTGTTTTTTGCCTTCATAAATAAAATTATTTTTCCTGTAGTTGTATTTTTCAACAAATTTTTTTCTTGGAATCTCTAATATCATTGTGATGATTTTCTTCTTGTGTTTCTTGGGCCATACATAAAAAAATTAATTTCAAATTACTCAAAATTGATTTTTCCATAATAAGGCTACATGGTATGCTATCAGCCCATTGCACAAATATTTTTATATTCACAAGTCAAATTTTAATTCTCTGATAAGCCTGTTAGTTTAGCCTAGACTATATCTGTAATTCCCAACTTACTTGAATCATCCTGGTCCTTTTCCATATCACTTCTTTTTATCTAGCATTTATCATAAATTTGTATTGATATTCCTTCTCTACAATTCTGAACCTAGCAAATTCCATTTCAGGGCTTAAGTCGCAGTGTCACTGAAGTTATGCAATCCTTCTTGACAATAATTTCAAGTTCTTCTGCCCTCAGATATCTTACAAATTCAAATGCAAATCCCTCCAAGACTTACTTATTATCCACATGTAAAGGATCTTTTCTGAATTAACTAGTCCTCTCAGTTTTTCTATCAAATCTTCTATATCTTCCAATTTTTTAACTACATTCTCATCCTCAAAGGATTACAAACTAATTAGAACCCAATTAGATGCTATTTCCTATTGTTAATTGTATTATGAATTTTAACTAAGTTTGTGGAAGAGGTTGTTAAAGCTATTAATACATACATATTTGCAACATATGTGGCCAAAGTTTTAATATGAGAAGATTCCATTAATCAGGCTTACTCTTTTGATTAAAGTCAATTTAGCTTCCTGCTTATTAACTAGCAGAATGTCTGATAACAAAACAATGCTACATTCATATCTCTTCCACCTTGTAAAGATTCCACTCAAAGCAAGTAAACCAAATCACCTTTTACAATTCTTTGAAACTGAGAGTCAGGTGAAATATTTCCAATAAACAAAGTGTTTTGAATGAATTACTTTTCAACATTATCTGTGGCTAACTTAAAGTAAGTTTGAATGACTTGCAGAGTACACAATTTACTAGCACCAATCACAGTCATGATCACACATTTATGCAATTAGTACAATTTATATTCTTCTCAAACATTCTGCAAAGATGAAATGATGAACTACCACCAGGATCTGCAAAAAGACTGCTGCCTATTTTGTGCCCAGCTGGTAACTAAGGGCACAAGATGACATTTTGGTCATAGAATAAAGTATACTATAAAAAAAAAACTTCAATTTTATGTATTTGTATTATTTTTAAGTGTAAAAGAATTCAGGGAAATAAGAAAACACTTAGGAGATCATTAAAAATGAAAGATAAAGGTTAAAAGTAAACAAGGTTTTCTAACAGTAATATGAATCAATGACACCAATTTTTCTCAGAGGACAGGAGAGCCCTATACATGAAAGTATGCACATATATTCCTAAAGATCTCTCCCTAAGCACAATAAATTCTCTAATAAGACTTAGCAAAGAGAAGACATATAAACACAAAGATGTTAAGCTTGCAAGAAAACCATACCAAGCCATACCTTCCAAACTTTTGCTTCTTCATGTGATCCCATGCTGCCCGGGTCACTTGGAATGATCCCCGCAAATGAACTTTATGGATTATATCTACAGATATTAAGTAATTGTTGTTACTAAGCATGTAATTGTCAAAAATCTGACAGGCATTTGATAAATGAAACCCAAGCAATGGTTATTTGTAGGAATGTTAACTTCACCTAAAAACCAAAATTGCTTTATGCATTCTACCTACCAATTATCAGGAAACTACGTGCAATGCCATAAAAGTTTATTAAATCACTCTCTTTTATATCAGGGCTTCTTGAATTTTTTGACCCCTTTTTGCCCAAGAAATTTTGAGCCTGATATACAAGTATATAAAAATAAGTTTACAAATCAAACATTTACTGATAATAAATCACAACTTCACACCTCCATATTTAGTTATGAGACTTCATATAAGTTACAAATCACAATTTAAGAAACTAGGTTCTATATGATTTAGAATGTATGTATACTATCATATTCATCCTAAATAAAACACTGCCTTTAACTATTGTCAGTCTACAATTTTTCATTAAGATATAAATTAATGTTTATGTATGTTGAATAATTCAATTTAAAAAGCAAATAACATAAACCCATAAAATTCATCAGTAACAAATAATTACTGAATACTCAGTATTGTACAGCAGTAAAACTGTAAAGCAGACATTACATTTTTCTGTCCAATTTAAACTAAAAATTTACATATACTATAAAAGACAGAAAATTCTTTGATAGCAATTAAGTTTTTTGTCACTTTATATACTTTTTGTTCTTAGTCTAGAGTATACATTTTCCGTGTCATATTGGGGAAAGGGCGGAAGTTTAAGGAAAAGTTGGGAGAAAAAAGGAGGAAAAGGATGAAACAGGGAAGAGAATTAAAAACAATAAATACCAGACAAGGATGGGAGAAGTCAGAAAAATGAAAACATCCCCTTTACTAAAGACCTAAGGTAATGCTCAGGTTTTTTTCCCTGATTTAATAAAAAGAGATAAGGAAGGAAACTACATCTTGTACCATAGATAATGAAGAAACAGCAATACCTAAACATATTTGCACCAGGTAGTATAGTATTCAAATTCTTAGAGAAGTTAAGTGAAATACAAAAAGAAATAGAGAGCTGGCTATGACAAACAATTTATTTAGTGTCTATTATATATATAGTAGGAAATAGTAAGAACTGGGTGAAACAAAAATGAAGCAGTTCTTGCTTTTGTAGATCTTTTAATGAGATAATACAACATGTATACATATTTGTGTAGCAAAGTATAACACAGCCATGCTTTACCTCCCTTCCTATAGCAAGATTACATGGGATCTTTGGTCCTAAGACACTCCTTTGGAGGTCACACAATCTCAACCAGCTTTTTGACTCATTGTTAAGTGTTTAATTTTATCCTCCTAAGCTCTACATCAACACAGAAGTGTTACTGTAATTTTTCATTAATAAATTTGCCATATTTTTCATTAATTTGCTCAAGCTCTCACTCCAGTTCATTAAATACTTGTTATGTAATAAAATAAAGCCTCCTTTCCCATTGCAATTACTCTTATTTCTCAATAATTAAATATTTAATTGGCCAAATGTTAAAATTTATTAAAAAATGAAGATAATATAAAGATACATATGACTATTTATAATATTAGTTATTACCAAAGCCATAGATTTAATCATCTCAAAACCTCAATATCATGGTAGTTCCATCCTCTTTTCTGGTCTGGAAACAGTTTTGGTGCATTCAATTCATTCCAGACACTAATTAATGTCTCTTACTAATCTTAATATTTCTTCTCAAGATTAGTCCTTTATTCCCTTTATCTTCATCTCAGGAAAAGTCTTTTCCAAATTATAGGATACTTCTTCCTCACAGACTCATGATAAGATTCCCTTTACAAATTTCTTTATAACACCACAATTAAATAGATCCAAAAAAGAAAAAATTGCTCCTCAGATCTTTCTACTCAATACTTTTCACAGATCCTCATGGATCACAGATAAAGCACATACCTTTGCCCTGATCTCATTAGAAGAAATACTTTGTATTAAGCTATTTTCTCAAATGACTCTTTGTTGAGATATTTTCCAACTTTTTAAATTGGCCAGAAAAAACACTTTTTCTTAGCATTCCAACTGAGCTCTTCCATGGATCTTAAAACTATAGTAACAGTAGCTGTAGTCTCTGTGAGACCTTCAAAACAGAGGTTACATTAAGTATAAAAAACAAGGTAACTGAGGGAGACACCAGCAGCTGGAGGGAATAAGGCAAGGACTCATATAAGTCATTCGGTCAACAAATATTTTAAAAGTGTTTACCACATACCAGATATACTCTCTTATGAAAAAGAAAAATAGTTTCTGGCCCTCAAGGAACTCTTAAAACCCTGTTACAAAGGTACTTCAAGCAAAAAAATAGCAACTTTTCCATAGCAATATTTAATATTTAAAATTATGTAGTGACCTTTAAGTCAAGCTAAATCTTGAGAGAAAACAGAGATTCCATAATGTGAAGACAAGTAAGGAGTGCTTTACAGGCAACAACTTACCCCAATCTTCATCACTTATCCTAACAAAGGAACGGTCACGCAGGATCCTAAGGAAACAAAGAAGGAAAAAGTTATAAAACTGAAAAATAACCTTGAACCTAAGTTATATATTAATGAAAAAAAAAAAAGAGGTATTACTCACCCAGCATTGTTTATAACAATATCTGTCCAAAAAAAGTCATAAATATTAGATATAAGCATAGTAATTTGTAAATGCTTACAAGTTTTAAATTCACATTACTTTCAAAAAAAATTTAACAAAGTTCAAATGAAATGAGATTTTTTTCTGAAATAATATCTAAATTTATCAGCCAGTTACTTCATTCTAAATTTTAAACTCTCACATCTTTGATCACTTATCTTTTCACCACCTCCTGTACAGTTCCATTAGTTTCCTCTCAATAACTGCCACTAAATCAGTACTTTAAACACTTATCTTTGCCATTTTACATTTTTAATGATAATTGTTAGCCTCTCATTTAATCTGTCCACCTAAAAACTAAACCAAAGAGGACAATGTTATGCTCCCAAATAAGTAACCTGACAATTTGCTAAATACAATGAAATTATAAACAGGTTCAAATATAAACTATCTTCCTAGACATATAATCAAAACTTGCCAAAAGGATAGCAAAATATGGCAGCATGATAAAAATTTTTACCAAACTGATCCCATATTTCAAACTAGAAAACTTTTGACGCATCACTTTTTACTGTCAAGTAATATTGCAAATAGGAATTTCAGCACAAAATACTAAATAATCTATTGGAATTTTTGTTCAAAACATATGATTCCAAAAATTTTTTAAATAAACTTTTAAAATTCAAATAGATTTCAGACTATGCTATTTGGAATTTTCACAGTAATCCTACTTTTCAGTAATTCAATTCAATAATTTTATTAAGTATTTATTATAAATAACACTAGACTAAATATGATTGAGCTAAACACTATACTATATATTCACAATTCAATATTCTACTGAAAAGATTTTAATTTAAATCTGTCATTACATTGATCAAAAAAAAAAAAAAAAAGCTTTTTCTTATTGTTACATCTGCTTCCAAACTATCAATTTTTTCAATATTTTATGTCTCATTTTAGGTACAAATAAACTGCCACTATGTTGCAAAAATAAGTTCAAGTTGCGCTTATTAATATTAACAGCATAACAATGAAATGATAACATTTTTAGATTAATAAGCTTTTGTAGAAATTGAACATTTTGTATAATTTCATATATCTAAAAAATTCTAATTCTTTGGGATGAATTTCAAAGTGCAAAATAGAATAAAAACAGAGGTAAAACTAAGTAATTTGTCAGAAAGATGGTAGGCATTCTTTTATATGAACTAAAAGAAACATCACCTATTTTTCCAAAAGCATCAAGTGCTGTCTTTACAACCTTCTCTCCAGCTTCCACAGAATCTGTAGGAAAATAGGTACAAATTGTAGCATATTTCACAATATTTTCCAGTGTAAGTGTAGCAAATTACATGGCTAACAAAGAAATTTAAGTCATGCTCAAAGAAAGGGGTTTTTCTTGTTTTGTTTTGTTTTTTGCTGAGGCAACTGGGGTTAAGTTACTTGCCCAGGGTCTCACAACTAGGAAGTGTTAAGTGTGAATCCAAATTTGAACTCAGGTCCTCCTGACTTCAAGGCTGTGCTCTATCCATTGCACCACTTAGTTGCCCCAGAAAGTATATTTTTAACGGTAAATGCTATATAGGAATAAAAATGAACTAGTTCTAATTAAAAAAAAAAAAAAAAAAAGAAAAAGAAAAAAAAAGTTAGAAAAAGAATGATTTGAAAAATATTGCTGCATATTCCCAGAACAGAATAATTTCTACTTAGTATGTTTGACATACTATACTATATTATATATAATAAGGTATAGTATAGTATATACCATATATAATATAGTATAGTATACACTATATAATATTACATTAACTATTACACCAGCTACAGTTAACCAAGCTATCAAAAAAAATTGTTCTAGCACCCTTTCCTATCCCCTAAAACTTTAAAGACAATTTGGTTTTTATATTCAATGTAAATAGCGTTGGTTTTTAGAAGGGACAGTCACAACTACTTTTAGAAAATAAATCAAATTTGTTTGATCTTTAAGAGTCTCTTACAGGTCACTGCTATGATACTGAAAAGAAAAAAAAGAAAGTTTCTATCTTATTTGGTTCATAATTTAATTTTCTGTCAAATATGAAAGAAGGCTTCAATAATAATCACACTGGTAGTAAAGGTTTTTCCCTCCCAGCAGGTATTTCTAGTATAATATATACATGATTTTTTCTTAATGCAAATGAAATAGGTTGTATAAAAGCAGGGGCAGAGTTATTCTGTTCCACCATAAATTCAAAATTTGAGGATTACATCTAAGAAAGTCATAAATTGTAAACTTGAGAAATTTAGCCTTCAATAGTTGAAAATCTCTTTCCCACCTTTTGGATATTCAATCAAATTAGATGGCTCCATTAGAAAATAATTATCATTCAGGATATTTCTCATTTGTAAAAAAATGTTTTGAGTTTTGCCCAATATGTTACTTTTAAATTTAAATATCCCTATTAGATTAAATAAAGGAAATAAAAATATTTTTTAAAGTATTTTAAAGTTACATACCATAATTAGCCACAGCTTTTCCCCCTTTCTTTCTTATTTCTTCAACAACATTATCAGCAGCAGAGGAGCTTTTTCCCACTCCCTTGAAGTCACCTCCTAAATCATTCACTGTAAAGTAAAAAAAAAAATTGTTCAACTGTTTCTCACAAAAACAGGATTTCGAATCTATCCAATTATTAGAAAAAAGACTCTTGTGAATTTAAAAGTAAAGTTTCAGCAAAGCCTAATCTATGTGTTTTCAAGTTCGTTTTTTTTAAAAAATCATGATTCCCTTCAATATCAGAAACAAGCATTTATGAATCACAGCCAGGCACAGTACTAGACTATTAACAACAATGGCTCCAGAGAAGAACTGAAAGAAAATATACCACTACCCTTCACTCCTTTGCAAAGAAGGACTTGGGGTGCAGACAGTGCATACTGTGAAGCACAGCTGATGTGAGATGTTTTTTTCTAAACTGCTTTTCCCTTTTTTTTTGTTAATCTTTATTATAGAGGAAAGCTCATTGTATTAGAGAGAGGAAGGGATACCTTCAGAAATGATGGTGATGTAAAGGCATAGCTATCGATAAAAAATGAGATTAAAAAAAATTATTCCATATCAGAAATCCTGAGTGGCTGTATATTTATTAACTCCCTAATACATCATTTATTGATAAGAAAGGGCTCTATTTAGTGCAAAATAATATTAGCAAAGGAATTCTTTCACATTTAGGATCAAATAATTTCCAAATACCACACATCAAGGTCCTCCTCTCTCCCACTATGAGCTAGGGAGGAGGCTCCTCTTGAAAGGCACAACAAAACAAAAACATATTTCATCATTTTTTCAAAGCCACCCAGTAGTGGATCTCTTCCTTTCCCTTCCCTTCCCTGCCCCCCCCTGCAAAACTGAGGAGTCTGGATGACAGTGCTAAAAACTTATTCACACAAAATATCCCTTATTTAGATCTTGGAGTCCCTCTTGAATTTCTCCTAACTCATAGAATATAAACCTTAGATTTTTCCAATCTCCCATTTTTCCCTCAAGTACAGCTTTTTTTTCATCCACTGATACTCTGCTTGGACTCATTCCCTAATTGTCAAAATGCTCTCACAAACGTTTTTTTACTCTTCCCTTCTTAGTGACATTGAATCCCTGAAAGAAAGAAAAAAAATTGCCCCTCCACAATCCCCTTTATCTGATTTACATTACCATCCCTTTCAACCCTTTCTCTTATTTTTAAATATTCCTCGATCCTTCAATTTTTCCAACAATTTTTCCCTCTTATAAAATATTGGGACTCCACTCATCAAGGCCTTTCAAAGGCCTTGTCCCCTGCAGTGGCTAATTTCTCCTCCCTTCCTAGTCTCATCCTGTTAGTGACTTAAAATTTCCTCTGACACTTACTACTTGTTTCTTTTTGGAGGAAGCCATTTAGTCTTCCTTCCTAGACCTTTGTTTCCTTAGATGTAAAATGAAAGGGTAAGCCAGATGACCTCTGAGATCCCTTCAAACTCTAGGTTTCAGATTCAATGATATGTAGGGAAAAGAACAAATCACAACTGATAGTGAGGTTGTGAACCTGGGTGACTGGAAGAATGGCAATGCTCTAGAGTAGACAAAAAACGGGAAAGTTAAGCTATGAAATGGATTGGAGATTATTGCATTTGACAAAACATGTTGAATTTGAGATGTATCTTAAGTCAAAATGGTCCAAAAGATAATAAAAGATTGATGGAGGAAAACTATAACTATATTTTAAAATTAAATCCATAAGATTTCATAAGATCACCAAAAGAAACAATGTACAAAGAAAAGATAAGAGAGTCCTAGAGTTTCAGTACACACAGAGCTTACAAAGTATACCTAGGACTTTCTATATGCATAGATGCTGACAAAGGAATTAACTAATATATATATATATATATATATATATATATGTACAAGGATCACAAAATTCACTTATTTTCCTATTGATATTTCAAATCAGCTAATCAATCCAACTACTTCTTTTATCTACTTTCTTGAAATAAAGGAGCTTTAAAACACAGACTGGAATTTTTTTCTTCATCATAATGTATTCCTGTTATTAATCTCATTGCAAAATATTCTGCAAAGATACTCTGTAAAGGACAGAAGGCAATCCTTTTGCAATAAAATTATCAAAAACCTAAACTTGCATTTGCTATACTATGTTTTTATAAAAATATTCAAATAACAGGACAGAATTAAAAGAAAATACAAAATTCAAAAATATACAATGGTTGCATTTTCTTTTTCTTTTAATGATCTTTTAAAGTACAATGGAAAAAATTCAAAAGTTGAGAGCCAAAGTTACTTACTTATATTGAGACTTTTTCATGATGTAAGACTACCCCCAAGCGGCAATAGCACAAAGTGCAACCTGACTTGGTTAAGCTTTAATGTCATTATTTATTGGGATTGATAGCATGTATTAAAAATCACAAGAGAATAGTCCATAACAATTTCCAACATAGGAGGCACATAATTCAGACTACTACTCAGTCATTACATTATTAATCCAATGAAACCATGCTGCTTAGAAATTAGCTACAGAAACATCTATTACTAAACACTTGGGTAGTATAATCACATTATTTTGAACAATATGAACAGGTTTCTTGCAGCTCCAATTCTCCTTCAGCATATTCCTATATGAAATTTCCTATTTGCTTGATAAGAAGCCCAGTGAAAGGCAACTTACCAGCTATACTCATATCATTGTGTTACAACTAGGAATACCTATATCATTGTGTTACAACTAGGAATGACTAAGAAACTATAAGGAAAGGCTATAAATATGCAGTTTCCAAGAATTTTTTTTCCAAACTCTGCACTCTAGTCTTTGTGCCCTAAGGAAAATATATTCACATATGACAGAAAATTTAAACACTGGAGAAGAAGGAAAGTAAACAGTCATGCATACAGACACAGCTAAACACATAAAGAAACTTGGCAGAGAAACAAACAAAAACAAGGAAACTAAACACTGGATAGAGCACCACTCCTGAAGTCAGGAGGACTTGAGTTCAAATTTAAGCTCAGACATTAAACACTTACTAGCTGTGTGGCCCTAGGCAATTCACTTAACCCCAACTGCCTCACAAAGGGAAAAAAAAAAAAAAAACAACTTGAGAACTAGTAAAGAATGAGTTATTTTCAAGTTGAGACTGTAGAAACAGTAATCAAAAATAATAATGTTTAATATTCTCCATATAAAAGAAATTTGTCAAGACAAAGAAGCACAAAAATAATCATACCCTTTGATCTAATAATCACATTTTTGAGGAAAGAATACATCCTAAGAGTCACCATAAAAAAGAAATATGATACACACAAACATAACATACATATATGTAACTATTATTTATAATAGCAAAGAACTGAAAATAACCTAAAAAATCCAAAGTCTGTTGAATGACTAAATAAATTTTACTATATTCACAATGTTGAATGACTAAATAAAACTGTCTATAACACCATCAAAAATAAGAAACAAAGGAAATCAGGAAGGCTACATAAAGTAAGGAAAACAGTATAGTAGAATAAGCACTGACACTTCCAATAGTGGACCTGGGTGCATAAACCTTATCAAATACTTGTTGTCTATGTGACTTTGCACAGATCATTCATCTGTAAAACGAATTGTTTTTGTTCAGTTATTTCAATCCTTTTCAATTCTTCACAACCTCCAGCAAAGATACTGGAGGAGTTTGCCATTTTCTTCTCCAGCTCATTTTACAGATGAGAAAACTGAGGTAAATAGGGTTAATTAACTTGCCCAGGGTCACACAGCAGCTAAATATCTGGAGAAGGATCTTCGTGACTTAGCCACCTCACAAAATGAGTAGGTTGGACTAGATCATCTCTGAAAGTGCCTTCCAAGATCCTAAGAAACTGAAGAACAGTATAAACATATTATTAGCATATGAAAGAAGTACACATGCAAATATAGTAATGATTGAACAAAGAAGAAAGAAGATAGAAAGGAAGTGCTACAAACATACTGAACACAAAAATGAATTTTCAAATAGTTCTATGTGTGTTTGGCTATCTTGTTTAAAGCTAAGTGTAACTCATTTATTTTTCCCTTAAAAAGATTCTCCACAAAGATGTTGTAACTGAATCAAAGAGAAAGGCAGAGGAGCCAGAGGCTCTGGATCTTCTGCCTTTTTTTCTGCTGATTTTGGAAATTCCACAGGCTTTAGATCTAGAAAATATTTCAAGAGTTTATCTAATACAACTCTCTCATTTCAAATATAAGGAAACTTCGGCCCAAATTAAGTGACACTTGCTTAGAGTCACAGAAGCAGTAACAGAGATGGGATTTGAAATAGAGGTCATCTGACTCAAAATCTAGTGCTCTTTCTAGCATACCCACTTGCTCTTTCTTCATTATTATTAGTTGATATGTGTATTTTTACAAAGCACTTTTCTTATAACCAAATTGAATAAGTATTACAATGTTCATTTTTTATATGAGGAAATTGAGATTTAGAGAGGCTAATGGCCTTTCCACTAATTCTGCCACCTCATAGGTAGGTAATTGGGGAGGTAATATTTCACTTTTCTGGAACTCAAGTTTCCTTCCCTGCAAAAATGGGAGAAGGAATGTAGTAGATGCCTTTTATGGTCTCTCTGCCAACTCCAAAAAATCTATAATTTTGTAAATTCTACAAAATTTACACTTTATAATCAGCAAACTCTAACTGAACACCTACTTTATTTTCAGTACTATTAGATACAAAAAGTTGCCAAATATATGCTGTCTCTCTCATTCTTACTTTCTCTCACAATCCCTCTCTCCCCTTCTCTTTTTATATCTTCTTCTCCCTCTCACACACACAGACACATATCCAGAGACACGAAAATACACACACTGAGTTTTGTTAAATAATTACTTCATTTGTCTCCTAGAGGGTAGTCACAAAAAGAATATAGCATGAAATTATATAGTACATTTAAAGAATGACCTTATTTCTTTTCTTTTCTAGTGATCCAAACTTGTGATTTCATCAATGTTTGTTTCATCTCTCACTGTGAATCTCCCTTCACCAATGCAGACTGCCAACAGCAGGAATTTATGATCTGGGCCATGACCACACAGCCAGAACTTGAATTCCTTCAACCCCAGACTGGCCTGCTACCCATGATACAATATTACTCCATGACAATAAATTTTATGGACTAAGTATGTGGTATATACAAGTACAAAAAGAATCAAAAAAGGAATATGAGCAGGAAATAGCAAGAAAATTGCCACAGAGGAGATCTCTGTACTATAAACAATCAAAATAAGGATGTACAGAGAAGAGGGGCATAAGTATTCAAAGGAGCTGAAATAGCAGAAGCTAAGGCTCAGAGAATGAGATGGATATAACAAAGGTATGGACCTACTTTCTAGTGAAGATAGGGAAAAGAAGACAAAAATGAGTTCTGCCTAACAACAATAGAAAGGTTCAGAACAGGAAATTGTGGGATGAAGGCAATTCCTGATTTTTACTATCCAAAGTACACACATTCTAAGGTCTTAGAAATCTACTCCCTTGGTTTTCAAAGGAGGTAGTAGTTATATTATCAATGAATGGAATAAACTGAGTGAAGATCTCTCATAAGAAGGTAGCCTCAACCTATACCCTAATTGTGACTTGAGATTTTGCGATAACAAATTGAGCTATAGCTAAAAACTACAGATGTTCCATTTTCTTAAACTTACATTCCCCTCCTTTCTCCCTTCTTATTAGCATTTCAGTATCTAATACTGTAGAGTATGTAATTGGCTAGCATTCTGTTTCTGGAGTAGATATTTCAATTAAGCATGAGCCTGGATTCCCCATCCAATGTGAAAAAAGGTCAGAAGCAGAGTGGGGGGCTTCTGTGTTAGGATATATATAATCTTGTGTTTTGTAGTTTGTACTTTGCACTCCTCTGTTGGGAGTTGCCCTCTCTCATAAAATCATAATAAATCTTTTTTTTTTTTTTTTTTTTTTTTACTTTTTACCTTGAGAGTCTCTGATTTTAATTTGGGTAAGGGTCGCTGTCCTATACATCATATACAAAACATGTTTATTTCTGTTTTGAGATAAGAAATTATGGTTAAGAGGCAGCTAGGTGGTGCAGTAGTTAGAGCACCAGCCCTGAAGTCAAGAAAACCTAAGTTCAAATCTGGTCTCAGAAACTTAACACTTCCTAGCTGTGTGACCTTGGGCAAATCATTTAACCCCAACTACCTCAGCAAAAAAATAAAAAGAAAAAAGAGAAAGAAAAAAAAATTATAGTTAGCTATCATAATTATTCATCAATAAAGTAGATAAGAAAAAGATATAACAAATGTAGAATAGCCAAATATTTCCAAGGTTGTTCTTTGGGTCCTGAACCTTATTCAATCTTAAAGTAGTGGAGAAGATTTGAGGTCAGTAAAGAAACACTATGAAGCTGCCTCACCAAGATTGCACATTATGAACATTCTCTACTGCAACTGTCTGCTTACAGTGAAGTTGTGAGGAGATGCCCAGTAAATTGGTTTTTAGTCTGACTGACATTCAGAAAATCCTTAGACTTGATCTCATAAAATTAAAATACAACTCAAGTTTTATAGAGAAGAAATACTTTCCAATCAACACTTCATTGAACTGTTAGTAGCTTCTTCAAGTGTAAGATTCCCCATACCTGGAGAATGGAAGTTTGCTGACCCTCATGGTGAGCCTCCTTGGATTTTAAAATTCTGCCTGGCCCAGATCCCCAGATGACTTCCGCAACAAGAAGGAACAGGAGGGAATCAAGCAGGCAATTTCTTCAAATGTACTACTGATGCTTTTCTCTTTTACTCCCTATTAACTTTAACCAAGCTGGGATATTGTTAAGCTGCTGTAACACAAAAGAACAAATTAAACTCATTGCCAACCAGTCAGTCACCAACACCAAAGAGCTGCAGCTAAGAGAAAAGTACAACTTCCCTATCCAATCCCAGCAAAATTTTATGGGAACATGAAAGAAGCAACCAGAGTTTCAAAAGAGTAGGGAATTCACTCACCTAGAAATGTAGTACTTCCTTCATTACCAAATGAATATCAATAAAAAGGGAGCTGACTAGCTAGCCTGCCTCTCTACCAATTAATTACATGGAAATTTAAAAGCTGACAGGCCAGGAAAAACATTTTTAGTTGCTGTTACCTACCAACTACAGATGAAAGGAGCCTATCCTATCTATGGGGACAGTCCTGCTGCTCCTTCTCAGGCTAAATCTCTCAGATGGGCTTGAACTATTGAGTAGTGGCAAATCCCAAGCACAGTTCAACATCTACATGTTTTATTTGGAGGATTACATGCTTTCAAGCAGCTAATTGGAGAGGAAGGGAAGATTGTAAGAGACAACTCCCACTCTAGAGGCCACACTGCAGAACCCAAAACAAAGAGTCTGTCATGGAAAAGGGCAATACTAAATCACACTTCTCTTGGTACCCCCAACTTATTGGTATTAAGCAATGCCACTGAGTTAGATGTAGCCATTGCTCCAGCAGCCCCTTAATTTCACTAAAGGAAAGTAAGCCATATTCAGGGACCCTTTGCAGGGAGTGTAGGGAAAAGAAGAAAAAGAGTCAGATGTTATATATTTTTTAAAAAGTAAAGTCAGTATTGAAAAAAAAAAAGGTGGGGGATAAGGGAGGATCAGAAGAGGGCCAATTATTAGTGAGAACCAAAAGATAGGAATAAGAAAGAAAAAAAATTTAAGATGAAAATGTCATAAGAGTTTTAAAATTCATTTTTATCCATTATTATTTGGATATAGCATGGCCATTTAATTGTGAGGAAAATCACACGGCCAGCTGCAGCTGAGACTTTCTTGAGATTCTCAAATATTTTGATAGAAAATAAGAAATGGGGGAGGAAGGGAAGGAAGAATTTACTGATATCCACATGGTAGTTGTAAATCCTAAATTCCTCTTTTCTTAATGATTACTGATAAACTAATTATCTTTGAAATGTAAACCTTTACCTTAGTCTGTTACCTATTGAAAATTCTTTTGTAAAATCCTTTCTCCTTCTGGTAAGCTATAATTCAAAAATTGTATTCTTTTCCTTCATCTCCCTAATGTATTTCAAAAGCTTTAGGAAATCTCTGTTTCTGTTCCAGAATAATTTGAGAATTCTAAGTCTATGGTGAAGCTTTTATAATAAACCCGAGTTGTGTCTCCTAAATCTCTATTTGTTGATAGTTTTAACTGGCAACAATACCAATCAAAGAATCTATTGATATTTCCATAACAAAAGCAAATTTGTTACCTATGGAGCAGGCAGAGGAGAGAGTACAATATAGGAACAAGTCTTTTCCCATTCCCATCCCCAGGCACAGCTCGAAGTTCAGCTTATGAAACTCTACAATTATCCTTTAAGATTTAGGGAGGGAGCTGGATCAGCCAGGAATTAAGGGCTGGAGACACAGAAGGCATAGCCATTATTATAGAATAGGATCAAATAGCCTCCAGCCTTTTTCCACCTTATTATATATATGCCTCTATTTACTAGACAGCAAGGTAGATAGACTCAGCTCAGCAAGTAACTTTATAGTGGCTCTCCAGAACATCATAAGGAAAAGTCAAGAAACAAATTTTTACTGACAAAGGATGGGGAACAGGAAAAGATTCTAACTCTGTGACTGACGATTCCAATAGAGCCAGAGCTTCCAAGTTTTCTTTGTATCTTTGCTAAAGACTGACAAATTACAATCATTTAAACATTCTCCCAGGTTCCTAAAACATACATCTACATCAAATGGTATAACCTTTCTTTCATGTTACTGGGCCTGGCTCAGAAATTATAGAAAGAAATAATACAAATCATCAGTATTTCTATGTTTTAAAAATAAAACATAATTTTTTTAAAAAGCCAACAAGAGCTAGAAAGAGAAATTCCATTTAAAATAATTGCAGATACTATAAATTACTTGGGAATTTTCCTGTTAAGACTAACAGGAAATATAAACATAATTATAGTACATTCTTTATCTAAATAAATTTCATGAGCAGGTCAAGCCAATACAATAACAATTACAAAACTATCTAAATAAATTTACTTATTCATTATCACACAAACTGAATAACCAAAAAAAAAACTTTTCAGAGCTTTTAACAAAATTCAATTGAAGAACAAGAAAATTAAGAATGTCAAGGGAATCAAGGAAAAATATGTACAAGAAGAGGTAGCAGTTCTGGATATCAAACAATACTACTAAGATATAATCATCAAATTAAGTTGTTTGCTGAATAATAAATAAAATGATTGATCAACATACTAGATTAATTATATATAATATACAGACACAAATAAGAACAATAAACCTAATATTTGATAAACCCAAATATGCCAACAATTGGGACAAAAATTCACTATTTGACAAAAATTGAGAAGACTGGAAAGTATTCAAGAAAATAGGCAAAGATCAATTTGTGTGGGACGCAGAAGACCTTTACCCAAAATGACTATTCAAAGATCACTCAAAGTAGAAAGCAGAAAAGATTTATTAAAGTCTCATGAGAATGAGCAGTCCCACCATAAGATAAGCTCACAGTAGGAGGGCTGAAGAATTAGTAAAGATACACAGTTTTTATAGATTTTGTTACAAGAGATTATATCACAAGTAAGAGAGGGTGGAGGGGGGGCACTCATCTAATTGGTTGTTGCTATCAGGAAAGATTGGATTAAAAGGTTTCTGTTTCCTCAAAATCACCTAATTTCCAGGAAACAGAAAATCAGGCCTTCAGGCTTTAGATAATCAAGCAGTGTTTAAACAATAGTCTAAATGTTGATAAATGTCATCAGCTCAGGTTAAGTAAATATAGGCCTGCACATATTATACTTATGCAGATCACGGAGACACAGAAATAATGAAAATAAAATACAGAAAAAGAATTCACACATTCCTGTAAGTTCCTCACCTTATCTCTCTATCCACACAATACCATATACTAAGATAAAGTCAAAATAAGCACACGATTTAAACATAAAAGGGTTAAATAAGTAAATCCAGGGGAACAAGGAAAAGAATTATCTATCAAATCTAACAAAGGAAAAGTTCATACTAAACAAGATAGAGAGGTTCACAAGGAGGTAATATTGATAATTCTGATTATTAAAAAATTCTAAAAATTTTTACACAAACAAAACCAACATAATTAAAATTAGAAGAAAAGCAAGAAATTTTGCAACAAGTTTCTCTGACAGGCATGTATGTGTATATATATATGTATATATATTTTCCAATAAAAATCTAATTTCTCAAATACATAAGCAACTGAGCCAAATTTACAAGAATAAGAGTCATTCCCAAACTGAAAAATAAGTGATCAAAAAAAGGAGGAAAAGTCAGTTTCCAGGGGCAGCTAGGTGTCGCAGTGGATAGAGCACCAGCCCTGAATTCAGGAGGACGGGAGTTCAAATCTGGTCTCAGACACTTAACACTTCCTGGGCAAGTCACTTAACCCCAGCCTCCAAAAAAAAAAAAAAAAAGAAAAAAAAGAAAAAAGAAAAGAAAAGGCAGTTTCCAGAGGAAGAAATGAAAGCTACCAATAAAAAACTACCAATCAAAGGTAACCATTGGAGGTAAAGTAGTAAAATAGATAACAATTATTATCATCAATTGTCTAATTACCATAGATTCTTTCAGAATTTACATCTTTCCTTATGTCTGCCCTTCTACCATCATTAATTAAACCTTATTGAGGCAGTGAGGAAATAAAGATAGCTTCCTAATTTTACAGTTTCACTGTAACTTCTAATAGGAAAGTTCCAAATTCAAAGTTACCCCTTAGTAAAAAAGTGAATAGATCCATACAAACATAAGCAGCAGAAAGAATGTCCAATAATGTCACAAAGAAATGAAAAAAATAATAAGAGCTAGAAATTTATGTAACAGCCTCAAATCTCAGAAAAGTACCAATAATCAAAGAAGCAGTTAATTAAACAAATAATGATAACCTATTTGCAAAGTACTATACAGGGCAACTCACTAGAGATGGAAAAGTACTGGAATAGCCAGAAAAAGTTGTCCAACTCATTAGTATAATGAACTTCATCAAGAAAAACTCATAACGTTGATCTAAACCTGGGCCTGTGGACATGAGGGACTTAAGCTCTCTTACACAGGAATTTCAAAGAAAGATAATGCCTTATTTTTTTCAATTATTCACCTATATAAGAGGGAACTCCTACCCCCAGGTAAGAGCAGAGATGGAACAGACAACCCTTCTGAATAACAATGGCCAGAAATTGCTAAACCTTCCAATTCTCCTTCAAAACATTTTACAGATCTAGGATACACACTTAGAAGAAAAAGTTAAACTCCTCAGAGCTTTAATAAAAGCCTTAGCTTTGCAGCAAGGCTTAATTCTGTGTGCTTTATGTAGATACTTTTAGCTATAATTTTTGAATAATTCTTAACAATAGTGTCTGTTAATATAGTACTAAAGAAACAAATGAGTAATTCTAATATCTGTTTCAAGAAAAAAAAAAAAAAAAGCCAAAGAATATTGATAAAAACTGGAAGGAAGGAAGGGAGGGAGGGAGGAGGGGAGGAAGTGAGGGAGGCAGAGACTGCAAACAATTAACAATCATATGATTCCTGGATTTGACAAAGAAGTAACATGATTGTAAAATTAGTACAAGAACTGGTGCTAGAAGTAGTGAGAATGATGTGGCATAGCTGACTTTGAGTCTCATGAGGAACTGTCCAATGAGGATCTGATAGAGCAACTAGCTACAAAGATTGCAGAACAGAGGCTGAACAAAAAAGATTCCCAATAAAACAATTGGCAGAAACATTTCATCATTCAGTAATTTTTTTTCTTGTGATGAAAAAATGTCTCCAAATGCTTCAATATTTGTTAAGTTCAAAAACTAATTGAGAATAATATTGTTTGCTATCATCAAATATACAAAGGATGAAAGAGAACCACAATTGAAATATCACTTTAAAGTTTCATTAAAAAAAAATTGTAGAGATAACCACCAGTGATAAGGCATAAGTACAGTGGATAGGAAAGGGAAAACATACTGAACTTCTCTGTTAACTTTATTGTACAGTACTATGTAAATTTTTAAATTAACTATCTTTCATTTCATAATTCTACTTAGTATCATGTTATATTTTGGTATATTTATGACTTGAATATGACTTGTTATATAGACTAAGTGAAGTGGATGAGTAGAAGGAAATTCTCATTAAAAATAACATTAGGTAGAGGTCTGTGGAATGGTCCATTTACATAAAGTTAGAACAGACTCAAAATCCAGTCAGTAATCAAGCATCAATGTATCTATGATACTATGTATCAAACACTAAATTAAAAGAGGGAGATATAAAGAAAGACCCTCAAAAATGTATCTAACCTTAAGAAACTTATATGCTAATGCAGAGATAACAAATAATTAGATATATACTGACACATACAAAATAGAGGGAAAGCAATTAGAAAAACAGAAAGTGAGAAATATTAGGAAAGGTTTACTCCAAAAGGGAACATTCCAGGTGAGGAGACAGCCAGCACAAACACAGAGAGATGGGAGATGGCAGTTATCTGTTTGAGGAAGTTCAAATACACCAGCATGGAGGGTAGAGGGAAGCAAGTCAAATGTTTCTATGGTTTCAAAGATGGAAATAGTCAATAATGGTGGGCTTCTATAAAGAGTGCTCAGTGTCCCCCAGAAACATTGTATAGATTGGTAAGTAAATGCAACCCCAGTTCACAAGTGAATTGTGATATTTTAACCAAATGAGAGAACACAAAAAAAGCACTTTGCAAACCAGAAAGTGCTATACAAATGCTACCTCTAGGAATTTTTGTTGAGTGGCTGTGAAGTTAACACAGACCTAGCGCAGCCACTGTCACCTACAGAGGAAGCTTGGACAATCTCTCCTTTGCCCTAAAAGCAGATCTCAACCTTTTTTAAAAAATGAGCAAAAAGTCAAAAAGAACTCTAACCACAGATAGTTTATATGGGAAAAAAGAAGAACAGATTTCAAACCCTGAGGACACTAAAAGCAAATCTTCTTTAGATGAAGCCCCAAAGAGTGATATGAATTGGTCCCCATCTCACAAGGTTCTCTTGGAAGAAATCAAAAAAGATCTTAAAAGAGGGTTTGGAAAAGAAAACAAAAATTATCTGAAGAAAACTCCTTACAAAATAGATTTGACAAAATGGAAAAAGAAAATAATGCCTTGAAAAACAGAATTTGTAAATGGAAAAAAAAAAAAAAAAAAAACAACTTGAAAAACAGAATTTGTGAAATGGAAAAAAAAAATTCATAGAACATGTCATTTAAAAATTCAATAGGCTAAATACAAAAGGAACTAAAAAAGGTAACTGAAGAAAGTAATTCACTAAAAATTAGAACTGGACAAATGGAAATTAATGACTCAATAAGACATTGAGAATCAATCAAAACCAAAAAAATGAAAAAATAGAAAAAAATGTAAAATAACTCATTGAAAAAACAACTGACCTAGAAAATGGATCTAGGAGAGACAATTTAAGGATTACTGAAGTTTCTGAAAACCATGTTGAAAAAAAGAGCCTAGACATTATCTTTCAAGAAATGATCAAGGAAAACTGCCTTGATGTCCTAGAATCAGAAGGTAAAATAGCCACTGAAAGAATTCACCAATGACCTCCTGAAAGAAACCCCAAAATGAACACTCCAAGTAATATCATGGCTAAATTTCAGAATCATCTCACCAAGGAAAAAATATTGCAAGCAGCCCAAAAGAAACAATTCAAATATCAAGGAGCCACAATTAGGATTACTCAGGATTTAGCAATTTCTACTTTAAAGGATCGAAGGGCATGAAATCTGATATCCAGAAAGGCAAAGGAAATTGGATTGCAGCCAAGAATCAACTATCCAGCAAAACTGAATATTATCTTTCAAGGAAAAAGATGGATAATTTAAAGAAACAGGTAAATTTCATTTATTTTTGATGAAAAGACCAAAGCTGAATTGAAAATTTGATCTTCAAATACAGAATTCAAGAGAAGCCTAAAAAGGTAAAAAGGAAAGAAAAAATAATTTCTTTTAAAAGTTAAAAAGATTCCTATATGAGAAGAAGATATTTTTAACTCTTGAGATCTGCATCTCTGTTATGGGTATATTTAGAGGTCACAGTAATAATTTGATTTTAGTGTGATGATATAAAAAAGAAACTAGAGGAAGAATGGGGATTCTACTGGAAGAAGAAAAAAATAAAATTAAAATGGGATAAATTACTTCTGAAGAGACAAAAAAGACTTATTACAATTGAGAGAAAGAAGGAAGGGGGATGAACATTGTGTGAATTTTACTGTCATCAGATTTGACTCAAAGAGATAATATTAGTCATATTTGGTTTCACAGAGAAACTTGTCTCACCTTATAGGGAAGTAGGAAGGAGAATGGGGAAAGGAAAGGGAGAGGCTAACAGAAGAGAAAACAGAAGTACTAGGCAAAAAGTATAAGAAAGGGAGAGGGGTTGTAAAGGAGGAAGGCTGTTTGAGGGAGGTGGTGGTCAGAACAAAATACTAGAGAGAAGGGAAAGGATGAAAGAAAAAAAAGCATAACTTGATGTAAATAAGATGGTAAGAAATACAGAATTAGTTATTTTAATTGTGAATATGAATGGAATGAACTCTCCCATAAAACCGAAATGGATCACAGTCTGGATTAAAAGCCAGAATCCTCATTATGCTGTTTACAAGAAACACATTTAAAACAGAGTGATACATTTAGAATAAAGGTAAAAGGCTGGAAAAGAATCTATTATGCTCCAGGTGAAGTAAAAAGAGCAGGGATAGCAATGCTGATCTCAGATCAAACAAAAACAAAAACAGATCTAATTAAAAGAAATAAGGAAGAAACTATATCTTGCTAAAGGGTATCAAAGATAATGAAGTAATATCAATACTAAACACATATGAACCAAGTGGCATATCCTCCAAATTCCTAAAGAAGAAGTTAAGAGAGCTGAAAGAAGAAACAGATATTTAAACTATACTAGTGAGGGGATCTCAACCTTGCTCTCTCAGAACTAGATAAATCAAACCACAAAATAAATAAGAAAGAAGTTAAGAGGGTAAATAGAATTTTAGAAAAGTTAGGTATGATAGATCTTTGGAGAAAATTGAATGGAGACAGAAAGGAGTACACTTTTTTCTCAGCAGTTCACAGAATCTATAAAAAAATTGACCATATATTAAGGGACAAAGACCTCAAAATTAAATGCATAAAGGCAGAAATAGTAAATGCATTTTTTTTCAGATCATGATGCAATAAAAATTACATGCAATAAAAGGCCAGGAGAAAATAATCCAAAAATTAATTGGAAACTAAATAATCTAATCCTAAAGAATATAAGGGTGAAACAACAAATCAGGCACAATCAATAACTTCATCCAAGAGAAAGCCAATAATGAGACAGGATAACAAAATTTGTGGGATGCAGCCAAAGCAATTATTAAGGGAAATTTTATATCTCTAGATGCTTACTTGCATAAAATACAGAAAGACATCAATGAACTGGACTTGTAATTATAGAAACTAGAAAAAGAAAAAATTTAAAATCCCCACTTAAAGACCATATTTGAAATTCTGAAAATAAAAAGGGACATTAATAAAACTGAAAGTAATAAATTAAATTACTGAATTAATAAATAAAACTGAGTTAGTTTTATGGAAAAAAAAACAACAAAAATAGATAAATCTTTAGTTAAATTGATTAGAAAAAGGAAAGAAGAAAATCAAATTGTTATTCTCAAAAATGAAAGGGGAGAACTTTCCATCAATGAAGAGAAAATTAGAACAATAATTAGGAGCTATTTTTCCCAACTATCTGTCAACAAATTTGATAATTTAAGTGAAATGGAGGAATACCTATAAAAATATAGATTGCCCAGATTAACAGAAGAGGAAATAAATTACTTAAATAGTCCCATTTAAAAAAAAAAAAAAAAAAAAACGAAAGAAAGAAAGAAAGAAAGAAAACAAGCTATTAATCAATTTCCTAAGAAAAAATCTCCAAGGCCAGATGGATTTATATGTGAATTCTACCAAACATTTAAAAAACAATTAATTCCAATAATATGCAAAACTATTTGAAAAAATAGGAAAAGGGGTTCTACCAAATTCCTTTTATGACACATATGTGGTTCTGATACCTAAATCAGGTAGGGCAAAAACAGAGAAAGGACTTTTTCAGTTCTAATATTTGTATCCCCACTGCCTACAATATAATGGATACTTTTGAATAGATAAATTAAATTGGAGAATATCTAAAGAATGATGATTTATATATATATATATATATGTATATATATATGTATAAAAAATTCATGAATGAATATTGGCTATGAAAACTTTCACAACCAAAAGTGATATTAAAAAATATACAGGAGAAATGAGTGTAAACTGTTTGCATTTTTTGTTTTTCTTCCCAGGTTATTTTTACCTTCCGAATCCAATTCTTTCTTTGACAGCAACAACAATAAAAAAAAAAAAAAAAAAAAAAAAATTTGGTTCTGCACACATATATTGTATCTAGGATATACTATAACATATTTAATATGTATGGGAATGCCTGCCATCTAGGGGAGGGGGTGGAGGGAAAGAGGGGAAAATTTGGAACAGAAAGGAGTACAAGGGATAATGTAAAAAATTACCTATGCATATGTACTATCAAAAAGTGTTATAATTATAAAATTAATTTTAAAAAAAAATTTTAAATAAAATAAAAACAATATTTTCCATAAAAATATCTAGGAAATAAAATACTTAGAAAAGGAGGTGAATCAAGATTAAAGAATAAGAGATTCACATTGGAATAAAGTTTATATAAGTCTAAAAGAGGACTTTCAGCCACTGGGGAAGCTATTTAGGGATTTTTTAAGAAATACAAACAAGTGTAATTAATAGAGGCTAGAAAAACAAATGGGTTACAATATGTACTATTACAAAAAGTGGAATAATCCAAGGAAATTTTTAGATACTAAAATTCTTCTGGTGAGGCTATATGATTGCAAAACCATGGTATATCACAATTTTATTTTCTCTGTTTATTTATGTTTAGCAATTATTTTATATTTGTTTTTAAGATTTTTTTGAGTTCTAGGTTCTCTCCTTTATACCCACCCACAAATAAGAAACAACATGTGAAATTATACAAAAAATTTCTTATAAGTCAAGTTGTGAAAGAAAATATAGATCTCCCACCCTTAAGAAAATAAAAACCCTCAAGAAAATAAATAAGTTAAAAAGAAAAAAGAGAGAGAGGGAAAGGAAGGAGAGGAAGAAGGAAGAGAAAGAATGCTTCAAACACAATCGGTTCCTTCTCTGGGTATGAATAGGATTTTTCAACATAAATCTTTCAGAGTAGTCATTAGTTATTATACTATTAAGAATAGCAAGGTCATTTACAGCTGGTCATCCCAGAATGCTACTATTACTTTGTATATTTCACTTTGCTTGAGTACATGGAGGACTTTCCAGGTTTTCTTTTTTTTTTTTTTCTGAGGATCCTGCACATCATTTCTTATAGAACAATAATATTCCATCACAAACACATACCACAATTTATTAAGCTATTCGCCAATTGATGGATATCTCTTCAATTTCTAATTTTTTCCACTCTGAGAAGAGAGCTGCTATAAATATTTTTTGTACACACACACACACACACACAGAGGTCACTTTCCTTTTTTTTTTTTTTTTTCCAATCTCTTTTTGGTATTCATGTCTAGTAGTGGTGGTGGTAGATATGCATGAATTCATAGCCCCTTAGGCACAGGGTTATCACAATTTAAAGAGGATCTAAACTGTAAATTACCCAAAGAGCTATGTAAAAACAGATCATGACTATAAGTAGGCTAAAGCATATTATTAATTATGATTGGATGAGTTATATGGCAAATGTGAAATATAAACAAAATAATCTAAGTATTTTAATGCTATCCAAAAAATATCAAAAGACTCAGTGAAATACCTCTAGATCATTACATACATTTTTTAAAGAAAGAATTTATGGAAGGATATAAACAACTGCCACAGGACAAAAAAAGGCAATCTGTAATACTGGCAAGAATGCCCACAATAGTGAGATCACAGATCTTTTAAATTAGCAAAATACCCTTATAAATATGACACTGCCTCAGGTCTCTGAAGACCAATTTTAAGTTTTCATCGATCAATTTTCGACAGTTATAGAACAGATCTGCTATTTATAACTTTGTTCTTATGGAACTTACTAACTGCTGCAACAATGTTGCAGAAAAACCTAAAAAATTTTCCCAGACTCAGTTAACAATGTTAAGTAGGAATATGATGTAATGCTACATAAAATGCTTACAATTCAGTTGGGCATAAAAGGTAGAATCATATGAGGGATAAAGGACAAGAAAACCACAAGGTTTCTATGTCAAGAAAGCAAGCAACTATGTTTTAATATGATATTAAACACTGGGGATACAAAAAAAGGCAAAAACTGTCTCAACCTTAAAGAAGATATGCATCATTCACAAAATGAACAAATGAATGAATACCATTCCTTAACTATTTATATCATATTAGGTACTGTGCTAAATGTTAGGGATACAAATGTAAAAGAAAAATAGCCTCTACTCTCAAGTATCTTACATTCTGTAGAGGGAGATAATGCACCACTAAGGACAGTAGTTCCAGGGCAGACCCAGAATTATTTACCTACATTAAGAAAATTACAATCTTTTATAAAAGTAGAGGGATGATGTCAAGATAATTACTACTACAAGATGATACTTCTTATGGAATATAAAGCCTTGACTACTGCTTCTTCTTCCTTTAGCAAAGTAGATAGGCCTCTGCATAGTCCAATACTTTTCCTGACTTTGTACCACCTCAATCTCAAATGAGATATGTGAATAAGAAATGAGCAAAACCAAATATCAGTTAAAGGCTATAAAAAAAAAAATTATCTATCTGTTACATTCAAGCCATGTTTGGTAAATAATTACAGGTTTAAGTACAGCACTAAAATTCAGAAAATACTTTTAAAAAATTCTGATTATTATCATTGTCTCAACACTAGAAATGAAGACTCCCAAAGTATTAAAGTAAAACATATTTTCTACTGCTTTTGAATATAAAGTAGGAATTGTGTCCCAACCCCCTCCCCCCCCCAAAAAAGATACTAACAAACTGAATTGAAAAGCAAATGAAGTATGGTGATAAATATTATTAAAAACAAACAAAACAAAACAAAACAAAACAAAAATAGAAAGCAATGTTAAAGGGATCATGGCTATAAGGCACAGTAACACACTGTTGGTAAAGCTGTGAATTGTTCATATCAGACTAGAAAACAATTTGAAATTATGTAAGAAAAGTAACTAAACTACTCATGCTCTTTCACCCAATAATCCTACCACTGGGCATAGGCCCCAGAGAGAAAAAGGACAAAATATTTATTTCAGCACTTTTCATGGAAGCAAAAAAAGAAACAAAGTGAGTGCCCCTCAACTGAAAAACAAGTAAAAAAATATTTTATATGACTGTAATGGAATATTACTGTACCAAATGAAATGAAAGAATATGAATTGGCAGAGCAAAGAGAACAGACTAGGAGAACAATATGTATAATGACTACAATAATATAAATTAAAACAACTCAAAAAAAGTAGCTGAACTCTGAGTAATAGCAAGTCCAATTTGATCCTAAAGAACAAAGTTGTATATTACCTTTAATTAGTATAAAAGAAGAATACTATAATATAGAATGGCACATACCAGCCATTGTTGTCTATCTGGTTCTGTGAACTTTTTCTTTGTTACAAGGGATGACATGTTGGGGGTGGGTGATATAGCCAGAAATGATTGATATAAAACCAGGAAATTTGAATAAAATTTATTAATAAATAAGAAAGTAGAAAATTCATAGTAGAGTATGCTTTGCAATAATCAAGACCTGGATAATCGAAATCTTCTTACATGGCAGTTTAACCAGAAGCCAATCACTGAATTTCTCAGTGCCCACTTCCACCCTACTATACCCCAAAAAACCACAACTGAAAAATTATAAGATGCAGAGAAGGTGCTAGTAGAGAAAGCTCTTCATCAGTCTTTTATCAATAAAATCATAGGGATGATCTAAAGGGGAGGAAAAAAAAGAAACAACAAAAAGGAAAGAAACTCATGGTAATGGTTACATGATGTTAGATTATTAGGAATTCCTTTATAACACTTTCAGAAAATGCAGCACTTGTATGATGTTACCTCCTCTTCTACCAACAATCCAGTTTTTTCAAACCCAAAACTCTTCAAACTTAGTTCCCCTCCTCTTACTGGCCTAGGCAATTGTAATGTCCACAAGCAACAAAAAGAAGTACAACAAATGTCTTATTTTTCAAGGTTTTGTATTGTATAAAATTGTTTAGTCCCTGATTTTAAAATTTCATAGTGAAAAATATTGTGAAAGTAGCTTGTTTAAAAGGAAGAGCACTCTGGTCTTGGAAAATATATGTAATCCTGACAGAATCCTGACAGAATGATTAGTGTTAAACTCTGAGAGTAAACATAATAATCTACACAAATGTAATGGTGACTAATAAATATAAATAATTTGTTGATTTGAGTTTTTAATGCCAAGAAAGAAATAGCTACTGAAATTGGTGGGGGAGGGGAATTATATATATATATATATATATATATATATATATATATATATATATATATATATATATATATATATATATATATATGTATGTATATATATATATATGCACACACAAACTTACCAACTACTGATGCACCTCTTTCTGCAAAAGCCAGTGCATAGGCTCGTCCCAATCCTAATTTGAAACAAAAACAAAAAATTGAACAATCAGTATTATTTTCCTTTCCCACAAGCTAAATTTTATACTATTGAGTAGGAGCCTAGAGTACCAAAAATTCAGAAAATACTGAAAAAAAGATAACAAATATTTAGATTATTCTTATATCTGAATAATGCTGTTGAAAAAGGAGCTTTACAACACTAAAAACTACCATTCAAATGAATTATTTTATGGTATGAACTATCTTGAAAGTTTAAGAAATTAGCAAAAGTAAGAACCTAAATTCTTCCCAATCCTCATCATCAAATAGAGGCTAAGAAATTTATCTGATAGTTGTAGGAAACTTAAGTACTTTGGAAAAGTACTTAAGTTTTTCTTGTAAAAATCAAAAGGCTGTAATTTAATAAGAGACTCCATCAAAGGGTCAGAGGACTATAATCAAGCATAAATATGTCTTTTCTCCCTTGTTAGGATTTTGATGAATGGAAAGGTTATTTATCCCCTACTCCACCATGAAATCCAAGTATGCATTTCACATGTAAAACCCAAGGAAAAAAATAAGCACATCTATATGGTCCTGATTCTTATTTGAGAGAATAATTCAGAGATTCTCCTAACAATTATCACATAATTTCCATGCACGTCTTAAATATCCATTTTCTCTTGCTTTTTGTTTTCAACATCTAAAACAAGCACTGAAGGCCTACTGCCTCTTTGTCCAATATTAATTGCATATATAAAGTATATACTTGGGCGCAGATAACTCTATAGCTCTATTATCATAGATAAGAACATACTACTAATTTTGGCCCACTCAAAGGAATACATCACTCCCCTACTCTCATCCCCTTCAACTAATAACTCCTCTCAAAAACATTTTGCTATACCAATTATCATCTCTGAACTGCACTTCCCCAAAAAAGGCAAAAGCATCTCTAGCACATGTCAGATAAGGGAATTTTTTTATACAGAAAAGAAGATCCAGAAATCCATCAATATAGTAATGACACCTCCATAATCTGAGGAGCTGATACATCATGTCTCCCATTCTGGATCTGTAGGGCTATAATTTCCAACCTATTAAATTTGGCTCTTAAGTTTCCCAACTATTCATATATTTCTGGTCACTACACGGAAACCATTTAGGACTTCCTTAAACTATCACTTACTATTTCATTCAAAACCACAGGTTTATATTTAATGAACTTTTACTCCAGAAATAGCTCCTAATTATTTTAGCATTCTTAGAGAATGCTATGTTTGAAGCACCTAAAGCTGACTAAAAAAGATATTCTTTAATAAATATTTTAAATCTTTAATAAATGTAATAAAAATAAATTTGAACATTTAAATGTCATGTATGGGTTTCCTTTCCTCTTCCCTAGCATGGAAATAGGGTTACTTATGATTACTCATTTGTGGAGGCATTTTTTGCTAAGTAAAATAATTGAAATGTGCAGAAGAAACTGATTAAATTCCTTTATTTTTAAATTTCTCAAGTTCTAGGAACCCTTATTCCCATTGCTGGTGTGAGTGGCCCTGATTTACAGACCTTTTACGCTAATTTCTTCCAATTAGAATATAAGCTTCATTAACACTTCCTAGCTGTGTGACCCTAGGCAAATCACTTAACCCCAGCCTCAGAAAAAAGGAAAAAAAACAAAAAAAACCACTGGTTTTTTTTTCTTTGAAATTGATCTTTTAATATTTTATACAGTTTTATATATCTCCCACTATGCCATGTTAGTCCAGTATTTTGAAATTATTAAATCAAAACTGACTTGCTATATTAAAAGGTACTCAATGACTTCCTTTTAGACAATTATGAGAGTTTCTAATTTATCCTCTCCCATTTTATTCCTCAATGTGTATGCTATCTATGCCAGCAACCATCTCCTAAACCAAATTCAAAATGAACAAATAACTTTCTCTGATATCTAGATTCAGAATCAATATGAATCTTAATCATTAACATCATTATTTATATACAGCTCTACCTATCGAACTAAATCCTAATGCCTTCTTCTCTACAATCTTTCATATCATATCATACCATATTCTAAAACTTTTTGTACAATTGGGAGCCTTAAGAGCCAAATTTAATAGTAGTGGGAAGCTATATACCTTCAAATCCAGATTGGGAGACATGATGTATCAGCTTCCCAGTTCATAGTGGTGTCATTAACATTGACATATTCCTGAATCTCCTTTTCTGTATAGGAAAATTCCCATATATAACATGTACTAGAGATGCTTTTGCCTTTTTGGGGGGTTCACAAAACCCACTGCCAAAGCTCTGGTTACCTCAAGTTGTAAAACTATAAATTTCTTCTTATGAACCTAGATCCAGACAGGATTGGAATCCATGTCTACTCTCAACTTAAAATTCAGGATTTCTAAATATGACTTTCTCCATACTTTCCTAATAAAAGTTCCTGCTAAAAAGTGTCAGACAGCCTTACTCGGGCAGAACAAGAATTAGAGGGGATCTCCTTCCATGAAATAGTCTGGATAATGAGAGAGATATCAGTGAATGTGTAGAGGTCAAAAGAGACAAGGGTTTTAGAAAGAATCCTAAAAAAAAAAAAATCAATAAAGAATCATCAGCGCCAAAGGATGTAGAGAACTGCAAAATAGAGAGCTGCAAGAAACAGAGGGAAAGGATGAAACAGAAAATAGTACTCATCATTCCTTCCATATCTTTTAAAGTTTTCCCCAAATGAAGGAAAGTATTGGGGAGGAAGGAGAAAAGAAAAGTTATAAGGAGATAAAATGTGATTATGGTTAGACCTCAATTCTATATCTATAAAATGAGGAGTTTGAACTGATAAGAGTGGACTAAGTACAAGGGTAGCAGGTATGGCAATGGATATCTCAACTCCCTAATACTGAAAGTCCTCCCTCTCAATGCAGAGCCCTCACTCTGCTCCCTTCCCACGCAGCTCTCTGATCAGTCAGGTTCCCAGAGTCTGACATTTTTTAATCTAGGGTGTACAAATTGTGAGGAGCATGCACATTTTCTGAAGCTGCCTTCTTCCTGAGATGATTCTCTGCAAAACCAAGTTTGTCTTTCTTTGATGGAATGCTTTCTCTGGTATTGCTCCAAAACCCTCAAGTGCCAAAGAGGGTAAAGTTCACTCCTCTTTACCAAGTTTCCATATCTAGTTCTTCCTGTTTCTGGCACTTCTAGCTGCAACTCTCTTCAGATTGAAATTCTGAACTCTGAACCTTGAAACCACCACTAAGGTCTTTCCAGATAAAAATCTCCTATCTTATGTAAAAATGAGACCTGAGTCTGGAGTCAGGAAGACTCATCTTTATGAGTTCAAATTTGGAGTCAGACCAATATTAGCTGTAACATTGGGCAAATCACTTAGCCCTGTTTGCCTCAGTTTCTCATCTATAAAAGGAGCTGCAGATAGAGCTTTGCCAAGAAAACTTTAAATGGGTCACAGAGTTGGATACTACTAAAAAATGCCGAAATAACAAAAAACTTCACATGGTTGTTGCAGGGATCCAATGTGATATTGTAAAGTGCAATGCCTGGAAGAGAGTAATTTATCTGTTCTCTTCCCTGATCCTTTCTTAGGAAAAAAAAAAAGTTACGGACTCTTGGACATATTAAATTTGCCTCTTAAGATTCCTAACTACAGACATACCTCTGGGCATTGCTTACAATTTAGGACTTCCTTAAATTATCACTTATAATTTCAACCAAGAGCATGGTTTTATTTTTGTTAACTTTTATTCCAGAAAATTCCTAATAGCATTCCTAGAGAACGTAGTGTTCAAAGACTCTAGTTCAATTAACCTCCACAAAACAGGTGCGGTATTTAGGATTAACTGTCAGCCTTAGAATTTTCTTTTAGTAAGATGCAGAATTCAATCCAGCCCAATGCAAGAGGTCCAGGAGATGAGGGATTCCCCTTGGTATCTACATCCCCTAGTACCAGGCCTTGCAAAAACTTCATAAATCTTTGTTGAATTGAATTGAATCACTGACTAATCAACATGCTTGAGGTAATCCTCTGAAAATTAAATTGTCATTTGAACAATCACCCTGTATGATATTTCCAGTTCTAAGATGGGACTTCGCAGCATCTTTAAACCTAGTCGGCAAAGGTCACTAAATAGGTATTTAGAAAGTACCTTTCAAACAAGCCTGCTGCAGGAGACGGCAGACTTTCATCTAACTCTATAAAGCCAAAAACCAAAAAGACAACTACATTTAGTAGCCAGAAGCATGCGGGACACTTCTTCAGCAGAAACAGAATATATTTTAAAGTTCCTGAAAAGGTGACTGGAGAAAAGGAAGGTACCCAAGGCTCCGGAGGGATTTTAGGGAAGGAGGCTAAGGTTTTACGTTTTGCATACTTAGTGTCGTTTCCACTCGGAGCCTCCGCCACTAACCTTAGTGGCTCCAGAACCAGACTAGCTAGGACTCTTTTCCACCCCCACCCCAAACTGCGCCGGCCGGACCATCCCCCACCAACGCCACCTCCCCCAGTCCCGGGACAGCGCCAGAGCTGCAGGGGGGGTCCGAGCCCAAAAGCGTGCGTGCGCATCCCTTCGCGAGGGGGTGTGGGAGGGGGATGGGGAGGAGCACCCGGGCGAGCGGACGGAGCTCCCCAAGCAGTCGCCGCCGCTAGCTCACCTCCCCCCGCACCGGTGACCAGCACCACCCGCCCGTCGAATCTCAGTTGCCCGTCCATAAGTCCTGTTCACAGCCACAAGCACACCTGCTAACACCTCAGAGGCGTACAGGGATCTGCGCGGCAGGGGAGGAGGCGTGGCTAAGGGGGGGGCGGAGACGGGGTGGGAGAGCTAGAAAAGGCGGAAGGATATAGAGGCGAGACTAGTTACTCTTAAGAAAAGGACTAGGAGCACGTGAGCAAAGAAGGGAGAGGAAGTGCCCCTGTACATCCCCAAGGGCTCTTGGGAAATGTAGTCCAGTATCTCCCCGATCCCTTCCCCGATCTAGCCCAAGTAACAGTGACTGAGGTTGCGCTGCTTGTCTTTGGCTGGTGAGCAAGGCCCGGATTGATCATTGTTGGAGACAAAATGAGTTATCAGCTTTCAGGCACAAATTTACCCAAAGAAGAAAGCGATTGGGAGGAAAACCTAAGGCCAGCCTTGGCAAATAATCATTTTGGTTGTTTTGTGGGGAGATTGCTTGGAGGGCTGGACCTCCCTCAGAGGAAAGAGCCTGGGTTGGAACCAGAGGAGCGATTTTTTTTTTTTTAATTAATAGTTTTGTTTTTTGTTTTTTTAATTTACCAGATATATGTATGGGTAATTTTACAGCACTGACAGCTGCCAAACCTTTTATTCTAATTTTTCCCCTCCTTCCCCCATCCTCTCCCCCAGATGGCAGGTTGACCAATACATGTTTAATATGTTAGAATATAAATTAAATACAATATATGTATACATGTCCAAACAGTTATTTTGCTGTACAAAAAGAATCAGACTTTGAAATAGTGTACAATTAACCTGTGAAGCAAATCCAAAATGCAGGTGGACAAAAATAGAGGGATTGGGAATTCTGTGTAGTGGTTCATAGCCATCTCCCAGAATTCTTTTGCTGGGTGTAGCTGATTCAGTTCATTACTAATCTATTGGAACTGATTTGGTTCATCTCATTGTTGGAGAGGGCCTCGTCCATCAGAATTGATCATCATATAGTATTGTTGAAGTATACAAAGATCTCCTGGTCCAGAGGCCTATCTTGAACTCCACTTGTGCAACTTATTACCTGCGTGTTCTTAAGCAAGCTGCTCTGTTGTCCTGCATTTCTTCAATTGAAGAAGTTGAGAGAATTTATAAGAAATGATCTTCAGCTGCCTTGCACCACGCTTTAAAAACCTCCCTCAGCCACTGTCCAAGCAATCAGCATAAAATAGAAAGGAACTGTTCTTTTAAACGTCAGGTGTGTCCTAGAAGAATACAACTAAAGGTTCGCTGATCCTGGCCTGCAGTTCTTTGTAAACCAAGCTAGATCGAGAGAAAAAGCTCTACCACCTGTGTAAATCTGGAAAGGTCTCTGTAAAGGGGGATGCTTGGAATGTTTTTAAAGAATCTAGAGATTCTATGAAGCAGAAGTGGGGATGAAATACATTCCACACTTAGAGAATAGCTAGTAAAAAAGAGACACTACATATAATCGATTATGTAAAGAATAAGGAAACAGCCAATTCGGTTATGATTACAGAATACAGGATGGAAAATTATATTCATTAAAGCTAGAAAGAAAGACTGGGACCAATTTTGTATTCTTTTTAAGAGATTGAAAAATTTCTATTGTATTCTAGAGACAATCCGGAACCTCTAGGCTTGATTGGATAAGAGGGAGATTTTTTTTTTTTTTTACTTTTAAGGAAGATCACAGGCACCAGCTTGTAAGATGGACTGCACTGATAAGAAACTTAGGTACAAATCTGTGGAAAAGGAATGAATTTATGGCCAAAGAAGAACTACAGAGTATTATGAAATTCAAAATGGATAATTTTTATTATATTAAATGAAAAGGGTTTTATGCAAACAAAACCAATGCAATCAAGATTAGAAAAGAAGCAAAAAAACTGGGGGAAAGTTTTACACCCAAAGTTTCTGATAAAGGCCTCATTTCTAAAATATATAGAGAACTGACTCAAATTTATGAGAAATACAAGCCATTTTCCAATTGATAAGTGGTCCAAGGATATGAACAGACAATTTTTAGAGGAAAAAATTGAAAGCCATTTATAGTCTGTTAGGTTCTTACTAAGTGCTAAGTCGGAACTTAACAATTCTCTAGTTTCGGCCTTTACTGGGAGTTTTACATCTGTGAACTCCTGGGGAGGAGCTTGCATGCTTAGAAGGAGCAAGTTCATTGGTTGAAGTAATTTTTCCCAGAAGCCCTTGTGTTATCCCATGCCCATTCTCTGGGAGGATAAAAGAGAGCAGCACTCGAGAGATAGAGAGTTTCTGCTCTAGGCCAGAGAGCAATTGGCAGTTTCTGGAGACACCAGAACATTACACTAGTCATATGAAAAAATGCTCTCTATCATTATTGATTAGAGAGATGCAAATTAAGACAAATCTGAGGTACCACTGCCACACCTCTCAGATTGGCTAAGACAACAGGAAAGGACAATGATAAATGTTGGAGGGGATGTAAAAAAACTGGGATACTAATACATTGTTGGTGGAACTGTGAACTGATCCAACTATTCTGGAGAGCAATTTGGAACTATGCTCAAGGTGCTATCAAATTATGCATATCCTTTGATCCAGCAGTGTCCCTCCTGGGTCTGTATTCTAAAGAGATCATAAAAAAGGGAAAAAACATATGCAAAAAATGTTTGTGGCAACCCTTTTTGTAGTGACCCTATAGTGTACTTAGAAGATGTATTATTTTTGTGATTATAAGTTCGTAATTATAAAACATATTTTACATGGCTAGCACATTTAATAAATAATTTACTTGAAAGAGGGAGAAAAAAGGAAAAAGGGTTATTTTAAAACTGGAAATAGCAAAATGATGAACTATGTCTTCTTTACTTCTTTTTATCTCTAAACTGATATCATGGCCACTCTTTCTTCTCTTCCCCTGTTTTTTGATGAGGTGGCTCTATTATATGCTTAATGTTATCCTTCTCTCTTTGTCTTTAGCATGTTGCAATTTAAAAATATTCTTTTTTCTTCTCCCTTCATTTTTGACCTATCCTATTTTCTCATTCCTTTACTACTGTCTTCAAAAATGCCTCTTTTCCTACTCCCACATACTAAAAAAAAACAAAAACAAAAACAAAAACCAACCACTTCTCTAGGCCTTATCATCCCTTTAAGCTTCCTTGCTATATTATGCCTTTTGTTTCTAAGTAGGCCTTTTGTAATCCTTAAGTTTTGCAGTATGCTTTATTATAGTAGACTTTTGTTGAATAACTTATACATTCCTTGCATTGAAAAAAAATTATCATGACCTCACAGTTACTGAATCCAATCAGAAGGCTAAGTTATAAAATCACCCTACAAGGTTATTTTTCTCCAATAAAAAAAAAAACAACTTACTTATACTTATTTCTTCATTAACTCCTTTTAGGGTTAGCCTGCAATGGCATAATAATATCTTTGCTTTTTGATTTGGAGATGGTCTATACTTACAAATTCTTCTGAGATACTTTGAAATACTCCAATACATTTTTTGGGTTCAGACTTCCATATCCCATATTTAGTGGACTATACAGGAGAATCTTGAAACCATCATATATTTTGAGAGTGCTTCAGCACCCCTCATATCCTTTTGGTAAAAAGGTATAATGTTATCTTTTACCAAAAGGGGTATGAGAGTGCTATATAGCACTGTCCCATCAAGTTCCAAGTTCAAAGTCCATCTAACATGAGCCCCTGTACTCTGATGTCTCAGGATTTTCTTTCTAGACTAGCACATTTGAACTACAATCCAGTTTCCACAGTCCACAGTTCCACAATTTAAGATTCCAGGTCCAAACACTCCATCACTTGTCCCTGGTAATGAAAAGAACAAATGAAAAAGAAACAAAGTCTTAGTACCTTTTTTTCAATGCCACAGTGCCTAAAAGAGAGAAGTAGAAAAGTAGCTCTTCTCCCAACTCTACTTCATTCTTGGTACCTGTGTTGTGGGTAAACAGGAACTTTATCCTCGAGTTAAGCTAACAAGAAAAAAGGAATGATACAACCTGTTCTGTCTACTTAGCCAAAGGGAAGAGATTACCTCTACTCACAAGGTAGGGAAATATACATTGTCTTCTCCCAGAAGCAAATCCCCACTTTTCCCCAAATAGATGTATCTGTCTTAGGTGATCTACACATGATTAAAACCCTGTTTCATTTATTGATGAGGTCTGCTTACAGACCAGTATTCCTCTTCTAATTTCCTTTTAATTTCCCTTTATGATCTTCCAAAGTTAAATTTTGTTTTGCTTGTGTCAATTTTCTCCCACTCGTCTTTTCCTCTTAAACCACTCTCTCCCCGCTCCTCTCCCCTGCCTATTTCCCTGCAAATGTAGATATTCAACACTAGACTCATGTGTGTGTGTGTGTGTGTGTGTGTATGCACACACGCACATGCATGAATTTACAATCTTCCTTTTTCCTGTTTAGTGCAATGAAATTCATGAGATAGCTATCCACTTAGCCCTCTTCTCTGTAATGTTCTGTTCTCTAAATTGTAATCGTTCTCTGTGTGCAGGTTTCTTGGGGAGCTTCTGGAGGCAGCCTTAGTTTCAGTTCAGTTTCATAATCATCTCAAATGCAGCCAAGAGTCCAAAATCCAAATCCTTTATTGTCTCTTCCAAAATCTTATCTCCTTCACTTGGGGCTCAGATAGTTTTCTGGAGGTCTTCCTCTCTCCTTGGTTCCCGAGAGCTCTTGTCCAAATGTCTCCAGCCAGAACAAAGGTAGAAGTGGGAATGACTCTTGACTCTTCCTCACAGAGAGTGGGTTTGTGGGTGGGCTTGTGAATCTCCTGGAAGTCAATTCTAGTTGTGAATCTCCTGGAAGTCCTGAGAGCTTCTTGCTTATATGTTCCACACTGAGTATACACCAATCATTATATCACAAGGAAACCATTATTAGGAAACCATTATATCACGAGGAAACCATTATTAGGATTAAATCAATGCTGAATTAGATTTAACCATTGTCTCCTCAATTCCACTCAGTACCTTGTTTCAAGTTCTGGCCCATAACATCTTCAAATCAATCATACTGAACCATGCTAAATTAGATAATTATTGTCTCTATTCATTCCAGTGAATTAGCCCCTTGTACGAATCCTAACATTTCCCCCTTTCTTTTGATTTAAAACATAGGGTGGTCATTACTTCCCTGACTTCTCAAGGAGATGAGAACCCCAAAAAAGAAGGTGATCACACTTTCCCTGACTGCTCAAAAAAGAGGTGAAAACATCATAAAAAGGAGGTAGTCACACCCTCCCTAACTTCTCAGGGAGATGAAAACATCAAAGGAAATGGGAAATCAAATCAGATTAGCAGGTTTCTGAAGGGGCTCACTTGAAACAGATATACATAAATCCATCAATATGGGAGGTATTACACATAATTACATAAATTATATAAGCATATAGCAATATAATACAGGCTAGAAGTTATGTAACACATAACATGATCAAATAATCATAAATTGAGAATTTATACATGTCCATAAGTCCTAGACATAGTCCAAAAGGAATCCATTGTCCATTAGTTCATGTGCCAGGGATCCAATAATTCCTGCAAGTTTTGAAGACCTGCAATAGTCTCATCAATAATTTTTCATCTCAAGGAATCCAAAGATCCCTGCTGGTTTTCAAGTCCTGCAACAGTCTTTATCATCAGCCATGCTCTTTCAGTGTCAGATGTTTCTTAGATCTTCTCCTTTGTTTTGAGATTTTTCTCCTTTTCTGTCTCTCTCCAGGTACTTGTTGCTACTCATGTTTCCTTATCCATCTGTTTCCTTCTCTGTAAAAATATAAGCAAAACCTCTCTCCCAGGCAGTTAACCTATCTAATTTCCTTCTATTTACCTTTCTAAAACTCTTCTCATCATCTGGCAATTACATTGGAGCTGTTTGCACTGGACGCTGCCCTGTTGGTTTAAAAAGCCTGTATTCTCCCCAATTGCAATCCATTTCTGCTGTCTGATTGCTTTTTGTCTGACTGATCAGGTAATCTCTTTCTGCCATGTGATTGCTTTTCTGCTGATTGATCACATCAATGTCCTGACCTTCTAAAGGCTCTCTGGGTCTAACCTCACTTGCCATCATGCCCCACCTATCTTTTGATTGAGGTCTTGGAGCTGGGCCCCACCTCTCATTTCCCTGAGTCAATCTACATTCTGAGGCCCAAAGGAAGCCCTTGTAACATTTTGGACATAGGGTTTTAAGTCTTCTCTCAGCCTGTCTTCTCACTTTATCTCCATATCTACATTGAGCTCTTAGATGTCCAATTTTTTCCATATTGAAAACATCGACAAGTTTCTCTAGAAATCCCTTGCCAAGAGGGACCCTGTCTTTCCATGTTCATCATGGCCTGAGTATAATAAGCAGTTGTGTCTACTGTAGCACAGTGATTTATGATCTCTAAAGAAGCATCTTTGTGTAGTCCCCATATAATTCTTTTGCAAACCTCATTGGCATTTTCCATAGCCAGATGTCTGGTCATTATTTCTGTAGTTGCATTCTCTCCAATAGTTCTTGTGACAGCAGTTTGCAGATGTCCCACAAAATCCGCAAATGGTTCATTGGGACCTTGCTCTATTTTTGTGAAAGCTTCCCCTCAATCTTTTTGTCCAGGAAGGGAACCCCAAGCTTTTAATGCTGCCTTAGAAATTTGCTCATACACTGTTATGGGATAATTAATCTGTTCTAAATTCTCTCCGTACTGACCTTCACCTGCTAGTTGGTCAAAAGTGATTTGCATGTTAACTCCTGTTTGCCTATTGTGTCTGATTTGAATCCTACATAATTCATGATACTCCGAAAGCCACAACAAGTTTTGTCCAGGTTCTAAACATGTCCTTGCTATTGATTTCCAATCACTCAGGGTTAGGATTTCATAAGCCAAATTATCTAGTAATATTTTAACATAAGATGATGTAGCCCCATAAAGAGTACAACCTTTTTTCAATTCCTTAATTTTATCCAAATCAAAAGGAGTGTATCTTCTTTTTTGACCTGAAAAGTCAAGCTCTTCAATCACAAGGTATGCATCTATAAAATTACTTATATCCTTTCCTTCATTTTTTGCTTTAACCAATGCCTTTTCTAATCTTGTCATAGGCTGCTTAATATTTGTTAATATTTGCTATTTGTGTTACTGCTCCTTCCCCTCCTCCTCCTTCCTCCACCCATGAAAGGTTAATTGAGGGAGGAGGAAATGGGAAATGCTCCTGTTGTGAAGTGCCACTCTCAGAATTACACTTAATTCCATTGTTATCTGATTTATCCTTTTCACCTAGTTTAGTTGGATCCTCCCCCTCCTGCTCTTTCTTTTTTTTCCTTAGTCTAACACTTACATAATTTCTTAAAGCCACTTGTATTAAATTGTATGTATGAAGTATATCTTTGGAAATTGAGTTTGGATTGGAATTGTATTCACCTAGTTGCTCTCATACTAATTTCCAATCATCTAGATTCAATTCTTTTTCCTTAGAGAACCAAGGAGATGTGTACTGTACAGTTTTTAAAAGTTCAGTGATCTCCTCCCAAGTTATAATTAAACCCTGATTTTTTATCTATCTGACCAAGTTTTCAACACATCTTCCTTGAACTGGAAAAGCAGACGGTTTTCTAAACATCTGCCCCATTTTAGCTGAAATTCTACTTTAGCTCTTTCACAAAGTTTCCTTGTTGTACTCACCCTAATTTCTGGGTCAAAGAGACTTTTCCACTGGATCAGGATCAGAGGCTTTTCAACTAAAATCAGGATCTTGTCTGCCCCACATTCGGGCACCAAAATGTAATGTTCTCTTCTCTAAATTGTTCTCTAGATGTTCTAAATTCTCTCTAAATGTTCATTCTCTAAATGTTCTAACAGAACATTAGTTCTGTTCTCTAAATTGTAATCGTTCTCTGTGTGCAGGTCTCTTGGGGAGCTTCTGGAGGCAGCCTTAGTTTCAGCTCAGTTTCATAATCATCTCAAATGCAGCCAGGAGTCCAAAATCCAAATCCTTTATTGTCTCTTCCAAAATCTCATCTCCTTCACTTGGAGCTCAGATAGTTTTCTGGAGGTCTTCCTCTCTCCTTGGTTCCTGAGAGCTCTTGTCCAAATGTCTCCAGCCAGAACAAAGGTAGAAGTGGGAATGACTCTTGACTCCTCCTCACAGAGAGTGGGTTTATGGGTGGGCTTGGGAATCTCCTGCAAGTCAATCCTAGTTGTGAATCTCCTGGAAGTCCTGAGAGCTTCTTGCTTATATGTTCCACACTGAGTATACACCAATCATTATATCATGAGGAAACCATTATTTGTTGTAAGATTAAATCAATGCTGAATTAGATTTAACCATTGTCTCCTCAATTCCACTCAGTACCTTGTTTCAAGTTCTGGCCCATAACATCTTCTTGTAGGGTCAGATCAATCATACTGAACCATGCTAAATTAGATAATTATTGTCTTTATTCATTCCTGTGACTTAGCACCTTGTAAGAATCCTAACACTTCTCCATGCTTGTATATTCTTTGTACTTATCCCAAATATGAAACATAGTAAATTTCACATCTTTTTTCTCCATTTTATCTTTAGTGTACTAATCACTATTTTTTATTTCCTTTCTTAAGACTAACAACATATATCAAACTGTGTATACCCCTTGATCCAGCAGTATTACTACTCAGCTTATATCCCAAAGAGATTTTAAAGAAGGGAAAAGGACCTGTATGTGCAAGAATGTTTGTGGCAGCTCTCTTTGTAGTGGCCAGAAACTGGAAATTGAGTGGATGCCTATAAATTGGAGAATGGCTGAATAAATTGTGGTATATGAATATTATGGAATATTATTGTTCTGTAACAAATGACCAGCAGGATGATTTCAGAAAGTCCTGGAGAGACTTACATGAACTGCTGCTGAGTGAAATGAACTAAATTAGATTTAACCAGGAGATCATTATATACTTCAACAACAATACTATATGATGATCAATTCTGATGGTCGTGGCCCTCTTCAACAATGAGATAAGCCAAATCACTTCCAAGAGAGCAGTAATGAACTGAACCAGCTACATCTAGCAAAAGAACTCTGGGAATTGACTATGAACAACTACATAGAATTCCCAATCCCTATATTTTTGTCTGCCTACATTTTTGACTTCTTTCATAGGCTAATTGTACATTGTTTCAAAGTCCAATTCTTTTTGTACAGCAAAATAACTATTTGGACATGTATGCATATATTGTATTTAACTTATACTTTCACATATTTAACATGTATTGATTAACCTGACATCTGGGGGAGGGGGGTGAGGAGAAGGAGGGTAAAAATTGAAACAAAAGGTTTAGCAATTGTCAATGCTGGAAAATTACCTATGCATAAAATTTTTGTAAAAATTTTTAAAAAGATTAAAAAAAAGAGACTAACAACATAAAATAAAACTTAACCCCTCCATTTCTCTTGTTTAATTCTTTTTAACTCTTGCAGATATTTAGATACTGAACAATCACTAGTCTACTTTCTCCCACTAAAAATTAAGCTTTCCACTTGTTCAAATGTATTTCCCTTTCAGGATTTCTCTCACTGTTTGTGCTTTCATTGCAATCTACTCAATTTTGGCCTTTTCATCAGGAATGCTTAAAAGTTCTCTATTCAATTAAAAATCCATTTTTTTCCCTAAAGAATCATACTTAGTCTTGAAGGAAGTTTCATGATGTAAAACTGTACTTTTGCCTTTTAGAATAATGTATTCTATGGCCTTCTCCCCTTTCTAAGTGTTTGCTACCAAGTCTCATGTAATCTTTACCATGGTTATTTGGTATTTAAATATTTTTTTTACAGTTGCTTACAGTAGTTTTTTTATTTGACTGAGAGTTCTGGATTTGAGCTTATAGTCTTACAGAGAATAAAAGTAGGGAAACAGAAGGAAATATGATCAACATTTATGATATATAATTGAAAAGAGGTGCTCTACTCTATCACCTCTCCCCTCTTCACCTAGCCCAGCTTATATTTTATTTATTATATTTTCTTACTTTCATTTTAATCCCCTCTTTCTGATCCATTCTCAAAGGTGAAGTTTGTTTTGCTATTCCCTCTCTAACTCTATCCTGCTTCTTAAACCTGTCTCTCTTCTTTTCCTATCCCCACATTTTCCTGTTGAGTAGAATGTATTTATAAAAGAAGCTCTCTGTGTTATATCTTCTTTTGTCCAATTTAGACAAAGATAGTTCATGAGATGCCCATAGTTCAAACTCTAAAATATTTTTGCCTAGTTTTCTTCTTATGAACCTCAATTGACAGAAATAGTAAACTTTCTCCCTTATTCTGTCTTTGTTTCCCAATGCATTCTTTTTTCTTCTCTTAAAATCATTAGAGCAGAACAAATCCACTTCCATACCTTGTATTTTTGTCTTTCAACTCTGTGACCGTTGAATAAAGTGGAATTCTAAATAGGCAGTTCTTTTTTTTCTCCTCCTATTAGAAGATAAGTAATTTATCATCATTTAATCTCCTTTAATTACATATATATGTATATATACATATATATATACATGTTTACCTTTTCATTTTTCTCTTGACTCTTATTTATATTTAGCTCTTTTCTTTTTATCAGAAGGTTTAAAATTTTCTCTTCTGTCAAGGGTCCAATTTTTCCCTCTAGGATTATACTCCATTTTCCAGGTTATTATAAATTGTAAGCTTTTGCCAAACATTTTGGCTTTTTGGAATATTATATTCTAAGATTTTTCTATGTAGTGGTTATCTGCCAACTCTTATGTAATAATCCTTGGTACTTAAATTCTTATTTTTTTATAAATTTGACTCAGTTCCCAATACATTTGAGAAAAGAGGCCTTCATCAGAGAAACTTGCTTCAAATTCTATTCACAAATACTATTGTTAACTATATTTCTCCCTTGTTTATTTTTTCCTCTCTCTTTTCCCTACTCAAAAATGTTTTGCTTCTGACCACCCCCTCCCCAATATGCTCTCTCTTCAACTTTCCCCCTTCCCATTTCCTCTTCCCCTCCTACTTTTCTGCAAGGTAAGATAGATTTTTATATCCTTATTAAATATATATATGTTATTTCCTTTCTTTCTAAGCCAATTTTGATGCGAGTAAGGTTCACTCATCTTTCCTCTTCCCCCTTTTCCCCTCTGCTGTAAAAGCTTTTTTCCTGCCTCTTTTGTGACAGATAATTCACACTATTCCATCTCTCCCTTTCTCTTTCTCCCAGGATAGTCTTTTCTCATCTTTTAATTGTATCTTTTTAGATATAATATCTTCATATTCAACTCACATCTATCTATATTCCTTCTAAATGCCCTAACAATGAGAAAGTTCTTATGACTTACAGTATCATCTTTCCATGTACAAATGTAAACAAGATTAATCTTATTAAATGTCTTATGATATACTCTTCCTTTTTACTCCTCTATGCTTCTTCTGAGCCCTGTATTTGAAATTCAAATTTTCTATTCAGATCTAGTTTTTTCACCACAAATGCTTAAAAGTCCTTTATTTCATTGAATATCCATCTTTTCTCCTGAAAGATTATATTTAGTTTTCCTGAGTAGGTGATTCTTGATTGTAATCCTAGCTTCTACTCTCTGGAATATCATGTTCCAAGCCCTCCTCCAATCCTTTAATGTAGAAACTGCTAATCTTGTGTTATCCTCATTGTATCCTCACTGTGGCTCCATTATACTTGAATTGTTTCTTTCTGGATGTTTGCATTGTTTTTTCCTTAACCTGGAATTTGGCTATATCTTTGGAAGTTTTCATCCAGAAATCTCTTTTGGGAGGTGATCAGTGAGTGTTTTCATTTCTAATTTATCCTTTGGTTCTAGAATATCAGAACAATTTTCCTTTGTAATGCCTTGAAAGATGGTATCAAGATTCTTTTTGGATGATAGTTTTCCAGCAGTTCAATTATTTTAAAAATTATCTGTCCTAGATCTATATTTCCAGATCAGTTGTTTTTCCAATAAGATACTTCACATTATTTCCTATTTTCTTTACTTTTTTGGTTTTGTCTTATTGTTTCTTGATTTCTCATGAAGTTATTAGTTTTCCATTTGCTCAATTCTAATTTTTAAGGAATTATTCTTCTCACTAAGCTTTTGTACCTCCTTTCCCATTTGGCCAATTTTGCCTTTAAAGACATTCTTCTCTTCATTAGTTTCTTGTATTTCCTTTTGCACCACTCCCATTTCTCTTCCCAAATTTTCCTCAGCCTTTCATACTTGATTTCCAAAATCTCTTTTTAGGCTCTTTCATGGCCTGAGAGAAATTCTTATTTTTCTTGGACACTTTGGATGTAAGAGCTTTGATTTAGTTATCTTCTGAGTGTGTTTTGATCTTTCTTGTCACCAAAATGTCTTTCTATGGTAAGAATTTGTTTTCTGCTGTTTGCTCATTTTCCCAGCCTGTTACTTGACTCTTAACTCTTTATTAAAATAGAGTTCAGTTTCCCAGGTAAAGGTTGTAATATCCCAAGCTTCAGGAATTTTGTGCAGCTATTTTCAGAGATTTTTCTAGGGATCTATAAGTTTTCAGTTCTTCCAAGGTATGAAAAGTTTATTTGAATAACCACAAGAACTCTTTTCTGCCCTGGAACTGTGAGGAGGTTCTCCACTCCACTGTGGGGTGTGTTCTAATGTACTAAAGCAACAGAATCCTTCCTCAGTACTAATAAAGAAACCTCCTTCTGACTAGTTCTACTTCCTTATAGTCTGTGGATTGAGTCCTCCAGAAGCTGCTTCTGCCACCACCTCTGCCACTTCTGCCACTACCCTATTTTGTTAATTTCCCAACCCTAGTGAGACAAACATTTTTCTGGCTACTTGATCTTCCAAGTTGTCTTTGGTGTCTCTGGACTGAGAGATCTGAAAAATCACCAGTGATTTAGAGGCCCCAAGTCTGCTCCTAGTTTGCTGGCCCTGGGGGCTAGGGCTGGGGCTGTGCTGCTCTCACACCTTGGTACAACAGACTTTTTGTGGGTTTTGATGCTCTAAAATTTGTTTTTAGTCATTATTTAAAGGAATTTGGAGAGGTTTGGGGGAGAGCTCCAGCAAGTCACTGCCTTTATTCCACTATCGTACTGCCTCTTAAACTCTTTTTAGGCTGCTCACAATATTATTTTTTGATCTGAAAATTCTGGATTTTGTCCTTTCTGGATATTTTTCAGTTTGATTTTCAAAATCTTTCAGGCAGTAATCAGTATACATATTTTTAAATTTGTATTTTTATTTTTATTCTCTTGTTCTAATAATTTTATATAATTTTAATAGTTTTTTTCCTAATAATAATAATAAAAAACTTTTCTTCTCTTATGTCTTGAAATATGCTTAGGCTTTTTGTTTCGTAATAGTTTTCAGGTTGTCCCATGATTTTTAACTATCTTTTCTCTTTCTTCCAGGTTAATGGTTTTATAATTTTTAAATATTTTTTTAATCTGTGGATTTTTATTGAGTTCTCTTTCTTCCAGGTTAATGGTTTTATAATTTTTTAATTTTTCAATCTGTGGATTTTTATTGAGTTCTCTTTCTTCCAGGTTAATGGTTTTATAATTTTTTTAATTTTTCAATTTGTGGATTTTTATTGAGTTCTCTTCCTGTTGTCTCCTAAAGTCACTGAATTATCTTTGTTCCATTTTTCAAGGAACCCCCTTCCTGAGTAATATTTTCCACCTTTTGTTCTAAGATATTTATTCTCCTTTAAATTTTTCCTTCTTTAATCATTTATTCCACTTACAATTTTTTTAATCTCTTGCATAATTTTTCTACTCAGTTTGAGTCTTTGTGGCTAAGCCTTTTTTTTTTTTTTAAATCTCTGCTTATACTTGTTGTGGGTTATTCTCTATTTTGATTTTACCTTTTATACTCTTGAATCTCCTCCATCTTATGTCATTGTGTTTACTTATTTCTCAATGCTTAATTTCTGAACTTTTTGCCTGGTGTTGCCCTGATTTCAGGATATGTTTTTACCTCTCCTAGGCATGTCTGATTTCACAACACATAAAATTCATACCTTTATCCTCCTATTTCCCAATGTTCCTTACTCAGAGTGATATAGGCTTTCCATCCCCCTCATTTATAGTCAAAGCTTTACAGATTTCTAAGCCTCCTTATAAGTATATGTGATCAGTGTATTGCAAGCTTCCAGGCTCCATTGGGAGTTTGATTAACTCTGCAGTAAAAGACCTGTGGGCTTCTAGCTCTGCAGAACTTCCCCATTATTGAAAAGGGTTGTAGGATTCATTACTCCTCAAGTGTCCTGGTTCAACATTACAGGGTTCAGTGTTTTCAGATCACTACAAGTCATACTGTGGTGAGGCGTCAGTTTCCTCTAGAGTCTCTGGTTAGAGCACCCAAAGCCTTTAAACCTGTTCACCTATTTATAGGAGTTGACACTAGCTTCTTGCATAGGCTATCTTTCCAGTGCCTATAAGCTTTTCATTTTCTTTTTGTGCAGTTCTGGGATGAATTTTTCTTCTTAAAACTTATATATTAATCAATCTCATTCTTTTTTTAGAACTTTGCTAAAGTTCAGGAGTTCTCAAACTATGGCCCACGGGCCAGATTCGGCCCACTGAGAACGTTTTTGCAGGCCGAAGGTTATGGCAAATGGGCTGAGGGGCAGAGACAGAGTGTGAGTTTTTGTTTTTACTATCGTCCAGCCCTCCAGCAGTCTGAGGGACAGTGAACTGGCCCCTATTTTAAAAGTCTGAGAACCACTTTACATGGTCTCCTTTAGGATCTTTACCATGGGCCACCTGGACTAGATTTCTAAAATCTCTTACTGCTATAAATATATAAATAAGTCCTATGATCCAAAATGTGAGTTCTACATACTAACATTATGAGAATTCATGAAGACAAAGTAAGGATTGAGAACTGGAGTATAGTTAAAAAAAAAAAAAAAAAAAAGTACATTTGGAGAGAAATAGAACTCAGAGCTAATTCACAAAAGGAAATCTGAGAAGAGAGAAGGTCTTCAGATAAGAACCCTCTAACACTATTAGTCAAACAAAACATTTTACATCTGTTGGAAGAAAAAAAAGTTGAATCTATGCTATCCTTTCCCCTGATAATATCTATAGATCTATAAATAGAGAGACATTGCTATAAAAAGTTTATCAGGTATGGAAATATGTTTAATATTATTGTACACTTATTCCTTTTGTTCTTTCTTCTTTTATAATATTTGTAATGTGGAAATATGTTTACACGGCTGCATATGTATAACTTATATAAGATTGCCATCTTGGGGAGGGGGAAGGGAAAGAAGGAGGAAGGAAGAAAAATTTGGAACTCAAAATCCTATAAAAAATTAATGTTGAAGAAAAAATTTGAGTTATGAGTCAATAAAGTCTTGCACTTGAGCACAAAAAAAGTTTATTAGTTATTTATTAAGTTAGTTTATTATTAACCTTGAGCAATGTTCCAAGAGTACTTTCTAAGTGTATTGTCATCAACATCTGCTATCCTAATTTATTTCTTTTCTTCCTTCATTACTTGTCATCTGATCTTTATTTCTTTTCAGAAGAAATGCATCATAAAGATAAAATTCCTTCAGGATACCAACATTCCACTTTCCTATAGATTTAGTATATTCCTTACACTATAGAAGAAAAGCTCTTTTTATCTTTTATGCTCTAAGTGTTGTTGTTGTTGTGGTTGCTATTGTTTGTTTTATTTTGAGGTTGTTTTTTTTGTTGTTGTTGTTGTTGTTGTTGTTGTTTTTTTGTCCAGGTGGACCTAGATTCTCATCAACATTTCTAGTTGATAGTATTCCTTTCTGTCAGTAAACTTGTCAGTCATTTTGCATCACCTCCACCTGGTTATTTTCATCATTGCTTTTGCTTTGAAGTTTCCACCTCCCTCTGTTCTCCCACACACACTCATAAATTAATCTTTTTGCTTATAAGAAGGGGATTCTTATTTTATATGAAACATCTCTCTCTTTTTAATTTTTTGAGACTGAGTCTTCCTGTCTCCTAATTTGAAAGTACAAAAGCCATTCACAGTCCCAATTCATTTACAATCCCAATCCTACTCCTAATTTGTACAAAAGATTTGAATTTCTCCATATCTATAGGCAAGCTGGCCCCTCTTTAGGCAGCCTCATGGATGAGAAGAGGTACCATATTAATCCTGAAACCTAATCAGCTTTAGTACTACAACACAACTCCTGAGCTTAGCCTTTGCAGAAACAAGAGCTATAGGTATATGTACAAAAAAATCCTAAATTAAAAGATTAAATGTAACCCATGTCCCAGTGTCCTTCAGTATGAGACTTACTCCTCATTGGTAGAGATCAATGCCTATCAACAGAAGTGGGAGGGTAGTATTAGTGAGAGTGGGAGAAAGACCTCCAGCCTCCTTGGTCTCTTTTTCTTAAAAGTTCTTCAGTTTCTTCTGGTTCTTCAATCTCTTTGGGTTTTAGATGCTTCTTGTTTCCAACTTCAAGAGATGGATGATGCCACTTCAGTTTAGTGAAGGTAAAATAAGACTGTGGGAAGAAGCCAACCATCATGTCCCTCTCCTCTATATATAGTAGAGACTTTGGGAAACTACTCCTTAAGGAAGATCTAGACCTCTCTCATTTGGACAGCTACCAGTCTCAGTGGGAGAGTATAGTGTCCTTCCTGGATGTCCCTGTTCAGGAGCTATAATGTAGTGTGTTTTCTAGAGCCCCCATGTTGGGGTGTCAAAATATACTTTCTGGACTAGCTCTCTGGAGGATCTTGGGACCAGCCTTAGTCTTAGTGGAGGAGTGAAGAAGGCAGGAGACTCACAAGGATAGTCAAAAATGGAGTCCTTATTTCAAGTCCTCTCAGTCCTTAAATACCTTGGTATAATTACATCATTACAGCACACTGAGCATGCTCCAACTAGAGAACCATTATATCATCACATCATACTGTGTAAGTATTAACTATAGTAGCATTACATCACCACAGCACACTGTGCAAGTGCTAACTATAAGCACCCTGCTATTGATATGTAAATGCCTCTTTTACTGCAAGTATCCCTTACTTCAAGTAGAACACAAGTGGTAAAGCCATCCTTGACTTCTCAGTAAGGCCGACAGCCTGTAGGGGAGATGCGGAGCCAAACCATACATTGTCAGCAAGTTCCTTCTGAGCTGAAGGGTCTTATACTTCACCCAGAGTTCCCCCACTATCTGCAGCCCTCTACAAAAAAGCTTTTTCACTCTGTATTATCTGGTATATATTCTCCAATATATAAGAATAAGTTTCTTTGCTATTCCTAAGTGTATTCATTGTAGAGCTAGGATTTGGTGAGAATGGAGCCAAGCCTTGAATATAAAGTTTAGGTCCATTTTTCAAATCACATCCCTTAGACTAATGATATTTAAGGAAGCAGACAGATAAAATTTCAGACTTCTTTCTGAGAAAAGAAGAGTGGCCAAGCTTCTGGTCTCAATCTCCAATTCTCTCTTGGCAGGAAATAAAGTCTTCCCTGGAGAAGAAGGGGAAGAGAATAGAGGTGTCTATTCAGTTTCCCTTCAAGCCACAGAAACACTCCCATATTATACATGAAAGACAACCCTTGCTACATACAAAAATAGGATCATTGATTTAAAATCAAAAGGAAACACAGAGGCCATCAAAGCCAACCCATTTATTGTTTAGATGAGGAAATTGAGACACAGAGTGGTTAAATAACTTGTTTAGGAAAACAAGTAAGCGGCTGAGGTATGATTTTCTTAAACCCTGATCTATATGATTATTCATGTTACAAAATGATTCTATCAGTTCATTTTAACAGAAGGAAATTTGGGGGAAGTGGATAACTAGAAAAAGCTCACCTAGAGTTTATTTATTTTTAAGATGTACATTTTAAAAATATTTATTTTAAATACAAAATTAAAAAGGAGCAAAAAACATTGCTATGTACACATCAGAACATAAGAGAGGATTTAAAATATAAAGGAATAAATTTCCATTTCAAGAAAGCTTCTGTTATAAATACTACACATTGAATTCAGAGCCATCCATCTTTACTTCTTTGTAGGTTTTCTTTTATTCTCTACTGTGTACTTTTTTTTTTTACTTTATTCTTTTTTCCTCCTTCTCCCTTGCCTAGGTTTTTAAAAAAGACTTTAGATGCATTCCTTCTCATCCTGCAGTGTTACTGCAGGGCTTATATCCCAAAGAGATTAAAAAAGGGAAAGGAACTTACCTCTATGTGCAAAAATATCTGTGGCAGCCCTTTTTGTAGTGGCTAGAAACTGAAATTTGAATGGATGCCCATCAATTGGAGATTGGCTGAGTAAATTGTGGTATATGAATGTTATGGAATATTATTGTTCTGTAAGAAATGACCAACAGGATGAATACAGAGAGGCTTGGAGAAACTTACATGAACTGATGCTAAATGAAATGAGTAGAACCAGCAGATCATTATATACTTCAACAACAATACTATATGAGGATCAATTCTGATAGAAGTGGCTATTTTCAACAATGAGAGGATCCAAATCAGTTCCAATTGATCAGTAATGAACAGAACCAGCTACACCCAGTGAAAGAACACTGGGAAATGAGTATGGACCACAACATAGCATTTCCACTCCCTCTCTTTTTGTCCGCTTGTATTTTTGTTTTTCTTCCCAGATTATTTTTGCCTTCTTTCTAAATCTGATTTTCTTGTGCAGCAAGATAACTGTATAAATATGTATACATATACTTTAACCTATTTAACATGTATGGATGGCAACATCTAGGGGAGGGAGTGGAGGGAAGGAGGGGGAAAGTTGGAACAGAAGTTTTTGTAAAGGTCAATGTTGAAAAATTGCATATGTTTTGTCAATAAAAAGCTATTAAAAAACACTTTAGATTCCATTTTCTATACATATTAACCTTTTGTGGAGGCCAGTCAGGTGCTTAAATGCAGCTATGCCAAGCTAACCCCAAAAGAATGTGATCCCCTAAAATATAGCCAGATACAGTAATGGGAGCCGGCAGGCTGGAGTGGAGATTAGTGCATGGAGTATGAGCGATGCTCAAAGCAGTAGTATTGAACCAGCAGAGGGTAGTCAAGGAAGGAAGTTGTTCCCTCTAAATGTTGGTGTCCTAACACAAAATTGCCCCAGCCCAACTGATATAAGGCATTATGCTAAATACTTTGGATACAAATGCACAAACAAAATTAAAAGAAAAACAATCCCTGCTTCCAGGAACCAGGAATCCATTCTATTAGATTAATTGAAGGGTTCCTTTAAAAGGAAGCTCTTTTAGTGTGTTTCAATGTTTGTAGTCTGACCTTTCACCACTTGACAAAGAAACTGGGAGAGAAACAGGGGAAGAAATTTAGGACAAAAAATTTATGAACTACTGTCAATTTAAGATGAATCATAAATGAAAATTAAAATTGTAATTTAAATCAACTAGAAAATATTTGAATTGCAAAAACTCAATTTACTTGAATTTTAAGAAAATGGTCAAATTGCTGCATAAATCACAATATCCATGGAGCTTTGTATTTGTGCGTTTTAAATTCTACACACGAAGCATTATGCTCGCTTCTGCAGTATTATTGTGTAAGTAAATATAACTCATTGATAATATAAAACATAATTTCTACTAACCTAGCTAATCACACTATTAACATTTGAAATTGTTTTCTAAATAATATGCCACCTATATTGTTTTAACTTTATCTGCTTTGAGAGAAAACCAACTATGTGACTACTTCTAAACATAACAGCTAAGTATTTACTGCAAAAGAACACAGATCTCTCATTTAATTGGGGTGCAAACAACTATGAGCAATGAAACCAGAAGTTGTCTATCTGCCCCAATAAATCTTTGCTTTATTGAATGGGATGATGCTGGGTGCTGGCATCTCATTTTGACAACAGAAAGTATTTTGGAGACAAGTGTGTCAAAGCATTTTTTAGGCTAGATAAACCAGTTTCTTAGACAAGTTTTATTTCCTACCTCACAAAATCTTCCAAAAAGTACTTCTTAACAGTATAATCTAACTCTTCAAATGGCTCCAGTGAGTATCCACAAAGCTAAAACTTACAATCCAGAACCAGAAATGGAAAGAAATAGATTGCCACAGGTTTTGCCACACCTGCCCTAACAAATAAATTCCATCTGGCATTGTGGCTCAGTCCAGCTCACTTTCAAAATCCTATATCTATAGGCATTTAGCTGGGGAAAGAGTGATTAATTTCAGGTGTGGAAACCTGATCCATTTACTAACTGTATGACCTTGGGAAATCTCATTTACCATGAGGAAAGTGGAGGAAGCAACACAGCTTAAGTATTTCTGTTTTTAAACTTATCTTTTCATTGGATTTGAAACAAACAGGATATATTCCCGTGTTCTCTCATCCCATGCCTTTTGTAATCTTAAGCTATAGTTATAAGTATATACCTCTAGCTTCCAAGTAGATGTTTTCCAGCTATTGAAACTAGACTAATCTAAGCAATACTTTGGTAACCCTTAAATTTATATTCTCACCTTAGTAACTTTTTTTTCCCCTTTGCAAGATATCCTAATTAATTGATACAAAGTGAAGTAAGCAGAACCTGGAGAACAATTTATACGATAACAACAATATTGTGTAGATGAAGACTTAGTAACTCTGAGCAACACAATAAGCAATCATATTTCCAAAGAATTAATGAAACATTCTATCCACATCCAGATAGATAGCAAACTGACTCAGAAATACAAACTGGAGCATATTTTCTTTTCTTTCTTAATCTCTTTGTAATTTTTTTGGATATGGAAAATGCAGGAATTTGTTTTGCATGACTACACATATTTATAATGGGATTTGTTTTTCTTGCCTTCTCAATTAGTAGGGAAAGGGAGAGTAAGAATTCAGAATTAAAATTCAAATAAAATTGAATGTACAATCTCTTTCAAATATTTAATAAGCACTTATTACTATGTTTCAAGCACTAAGCTAAGCACTGGGGATACAAAGGAAGGCAGAAAAAATGTTCCTTATTCTAAATAAGATCATAATCTAATGGGAAAGATAATATAGAAAAATATATTTTTTTTATCTTTTGTTCTTCCAGATTAATTTTATATTTTTTTGATAATTTGGCATGATACTGAAAAAGTAACAGAGGGCATGGCTGTGAGTTGACCAGGTAACTGGTCAACTCACAGCCATGCCCTCTGTCTATGTATTCTCCTTCTAACTAACCTAATAATGATAAAGTTCTTAGGAGTTACAAGTATCATCTTCCCATGTAGGAATGTAAGCAATTTAACTTTATTGAGTTGCTTAAGACTTCTCTTTCATTTTTGCTTTTTTTATACTTAAGTTTTATATTGAAAGTCAGATTTTTCAACTCAAGTCTTTTCACCAGGAATGCTTAAAAGTCTTCTATTCCATTAAATATCCATTGATTGTCATTTGACTTTTTCTTATAAACCAAAAGATGATTCATGGAAGACTCTCAATACTTGTAGACCCTTGGATGAGTTGGTATTCCTAAAAGGGGAAAATTATTCTGATTGATTTAATGAAAGAATGAATATTATGATAAGAGGTAGAGCTATTCTAATAAGGAGCTTTGATCATGTCACTCTTACTCATCTTTACTCTGACTACTCTTCTCCCAATTTGGGTAATCTAAACATAAGGATCTACCTACATATAGGCCTGAGTAAAACACAGTAGAATTCTCCTAGATAAGACTCTTTTTATAAGGTTTTCTAGTTGTGTGGGATTCCATTCAAGTGTGTACCCTAAGGATTTGGGCAGTCTCATCTATCAACAGTGTCCTTCTAGACTGAATAATACCGACAATTTATTTCTGAATAAGAAAAGAAAGGGGAAACATTAATTTCAATTAACAAATGGTTATTAGGGACAGCTAAATGGTGCAGCAGATAGAGTACCAGCCCTAAAGTCAGGAGGAGGACCTGAATTCAAATCTGACCTCAGATACTTAATACTTCCTACCTGTGTGAGCCTGGGCAAGTCACTTGAACCCAATTGCCTCAGCAAAAAAAAAAAAAAAAAAAAAAAGGAAAGAAAGAAAGAAAGAAAGAAAAGAAGAAAAAAATTAGTTAATATGAGAGAAATTGTCCTTTCTCTACATAGACTCGTTAGCTTCCATTTGCCCAATTTCTTAATTTTTAAAAATCTTTCTCAATAGTATTTTGTTTTTCCAATTATATGTAAAGATAGTTTTCACTTCATTTTTGCAAGATTTTGAGTTTCAAATTTTTTTGTCACTCTCTCCCCTAACTATTCCTCCTCAAAATGTCAAGCAATATGATATAGGTCATACATGTACAATCATTTTAAACACATTTCCATATTTATCATATTGTGAAAGAAAAAGGTAAAAAAGGTAAAAAAAAAATGAGAAAGAAAAAAGCAAAACAAAACAAAAGGTGAAAATAGTATGCTTTGATCCACATTCAGTCTCCATAGTTCTCTCTGGATATGAATAGCAAATCTATTGAGCCAATTCTAATTTTTCAGGAATTACTTTTTTTCAGTGAGATTTTATATCTACTTTTCCATTTCTGATTCTACTTTTTAAGTTCTTTTCTTCAATGACTTTTTGTACCTCTTTTTCCATTTGTCCAATTCTGCTTTTTAAGGAGTTCTCTTCAACAAATTTGTGTGCCTCTTCTGTTTTTTAAGCTGTTATTTTTTTCAGTATTTTTTGTGCCTCTTTAACCAATCTCTTAAGTCTCTGTTCATAATACTTTTGGTATCACTCATTTCTTTCCCCATTTCTTTTTTTATGTCCCTTATTTGGTTTTTCAAATTCATTTTGAGCTCTTCCAGGAATTTTCTTGAGGCAATCAGTGACCAATTCATACTTTTCTTTGAGGCTTTGCAGGTTGGTGTTTTGACATGATTCTTTTAGGTTTGTGTTTCGATTTTCCCTATCACCATAGTAACTTTCAATGGCCAGGTGCTTTTTCTGTTGCTTGCTCATTTTTTTCCAATCTATTTATTGACTTTTAACTTTATGTTAGAGTTGGGCTCTACTCTTAGTGTAAAGGGAGCACTATTTTGAATTTAAGGTTTGTTTGTTTTGTTTTGTTGCTGTTGTTTTCAGAACTAATCCAGATGGGCTATAAGTTTTCAATTCTTTCAAAGTAGTATGATCTAAGGAAAAGTGTGATCATGACTCTCCTGACCTGTAATCTAGTCTCTGAATAAGCCTTAGCATTCTTATCTATCCTTTTTTACCAGAATCCCAGTTCCATAGAGGCCATAACTGCTCCTCTTTACCCTGGGTCTATGACCAGAAGCATGTATGGTAATGCAAAAGAGTCCTATACTCAGTGCCAACAAAGGGTTCCCTGTAATCTCCTTCTGACCAATTGTCTGACCCTCTGTCTGTGGGCTGAGAAGCTGCCATTATCACTGCCACTTATAATTCAGTTGCCCCCGCCCCCTAGGCCTGCTGCTGATTTGCCAGGGAATGGCAATTGCTGAACTAGGCTCCGTTCTCACATCGAGAAAGATTTTTCCTACTTACTTTCTAAGTTATCTTGGACTGGAACATTATTTCACCCTGATCTTTTGGTTCTACTGCTCCAGAATGCATATTGAGGCATTATTTTAAAGTTATTTAAAGTTACATATTGAATATGTAAGCACTCAGATAAGTGACCTTTATTTCATCATCTTGGTTCCACCTCATTTTTATTTCTTTAAAAATGTTTTTAGTCATAGTTATATGGATCTTGGGTATATCTTGGTAATTAATTCTCAAATGCTTCATATATTCTTTAGTTATTCTGGATGGAATTTCTCTATCTCTTCTTGATGGATTTATATGATGGTTTATGTGGATTTATTTTATATGCTATAAATAGATCCTGTTATTTTTTGTTTTGGTTTTTTTTTTTTAGTTGGTTTTCTAAGGTTCATTTAAGTATATCGTAAAATTATCTGCAAAAGGCAATAGTTTTGCTTTCTCTTTACTTATTCATTCAATTTCTTTTTTTTCTGTCTTCCTGCTATGGTAACTGGGTAGGTATGCTACTAAAAATTTGAGTTTGTTTTAATCATTTCCATTGCTCTTCTTGGCAATGACTGGGCCACTGCAATATAGGACAGTTACTTGCTGTTAAAATCACAATTTGGAGGTAGAGAGAATTGGTTTCTTCAGCTGATGCTTCCTTTGGGTATACTGGTGGAGAGTCATTAAGACTAAGCACCAAGCAACACTAATATGAATTTGCTTTGACAACTTGCTTCTTCAGTCAGGTAGGCCTAATGAGGGAAGCATAGTCACTCAAAAAGAGATGTTATACCTAGGTCATCCAGGTATCCAGGCTAATTATCCATCCTAATTTCTGAGATTCTTAGAGAGCCCTGTGTCAGCTCTTGTCCAAGACTATATAGTCTATCTTTATGTCTGAGCCTTCTTCAGTGTTCTAGAGGCCTTTCCAGTTCAAACCCATCAGGAAGTATTACCTCTCCCTCTGCTTCCTGGACAGATTCTCCCAGGCCACACTTTCCCCTTCTCTGACTTGCTGTAAATCAGACCTTCTTGACAATATATAGGACATAATATTCCTACCTCTCACAAAATTGGACATTAAGGGAGGTCCTTGAACAATTTAATCAACTCTCTCCTTCACTGGACCTCTTTCCATCCACTGATGCTCTGCCTAGACTCATTCTTCAGTGGCTGACATGCTCCTACTCTTTCATACTCCCCTTATACCAATAATTCTGAAGCTAGAGCTATATAAATATCATTCCCCGTCTTCTGTTCCCTCTTCCCTTACTTCTATCCCTCTATGCTCTACTCCTAAATGTCCCTCTCTAGATCTATCTACTCTTCTTCTGTGTATTCTGGAATGTCAGTTTCATAATTAATAAACTTTTTTTCTCCTTAAACTTTTTCCCTTTTATATTCCCTCTATTTCCTGCTCATAATTTCTGACTACTTTTTCTTGACATGGCATCTCTGACCATCCTTTCCAGTACCAGATTTACTTTCATGATAGCTCCAAAAAGCTATAACATGCCCAGTGGTCATACCCAAGTAAAATATCTCAGCAGAAGGGATAAATCAGATTGAGTATAACCAATGAGCTCATTGGGGAAGTGGGATATCTACCCCAAATATGTATGGGAATTAACATTATCCCACCTACTAAGGAGAGAAATTGCGGCAGAGGTCTGAGCTAATGGCACTTTATTAAAGGGTCCATAGCCCCTTCTAATGAAGTAAACATCAGATCTTCCTCACAATCTGAAATACCTCCTCCCCTTAGTGGTATACTTCTTTAGGGTTACAGTTAAGCTATATATAGAACAATGATTTCCTTGGTTAACATATAATACATAAATGAAAATATGAACACTAACAAGGTCACAAATTTGGTGAAGCTATCACAATCAGTGATCTAAGTGGTCATGAGCTGGTCAGTGATCATAAGATGGTCATCTGCTTATAAACAAATTAAGAGAACAAGGGATCTATGGAACTAGCCAAAGAAGAACTAGCACATATTATGAAATACAAAATGGATAATTTTGATTACATTAAATAAAAAAGTTTTTTCACAATTATAAGGGAAGCAGAAAGCTGGAAAAAAGTTTTACAGCCAATGTTTCTAATAAAGGCCTTATATGTAAAATATTTAGAGAACTGAATAAAATTTACAAGAATACAAGCCATTCCCCAACTGATAAATGATCAAAGGATATGAACAGACAATTTTTAGATAAAAAATTAACACCATTTCTAGTCATATGAAAAATGCTCTAAATCACTATCAATTAAGAAAATGCAAATTAAGACAACTCTGAGATACAACCTTATACATCTCAGATTGGTTAAAATGACAGGGAAAAATAATGATGAATGTTGGAGCAAAAAACTAGAACATTAATGCATTGTTGACGGAGTTGTGAAATGATTCAATCATTCTAAAGAGCAATTAGAACTATGCCCAAAAGGCTATACAACTGTGCGTATCCCTTGATCTAGCAGTGTCTCTATTGGGTCTGTATCCCAAAGATTTAATAAGAAAGGGAAATGACCCATATGTACAAAAATGTTTGTAGCAGCCCTTTTTGTAGTGGCAAGGAACTAGAAATTGAGTGGATGCCCCCTCAACTGGGGAATGGTTGAATAACTTATGGTATATGAATGTAATGTAATATGAATAGAATATTATTTTTCTGTAAGAAATGATGAGTGGACTGATTTCAGAAAAGGCAGAAAGACTTCCATTACCTGATACTAAATTAAGTTAGCAGAACCACAAGAATATCATATACAAGATTATATGATGATCAACTATGATAGACTTGGTTCTTTTCAACAATAAGGTGATTCAATGCAATTCCACTAGACATGATAGAAAGTGCCATCCATATCCAGAGAGAGAATTATGAAGATTGAGTATGGATCAAAGGATAATGTATTTTTGTTATTATTGTTTACTTGGGTTTTTTCCCTTTCTTGTGATTTTTTTCCCCATTTGATCTGATTTTGTTTTTGGTCAGCATGATGAATAAGGAAATATGTTTTGAAGAATTGCGCAAATTTAATCTATATTGTTTCCTATCTTGGGTAGAGGAAAGATAAAAGAAGAAATTTGAAACACAAAATTTTGCCAGAACGAATATTGAGAACTATCTTTTCATGTATTAGGAAAAATAAAATACTGTTTTTTTTAAAGATGATCATATGCTTCTGTGGACAAATGATTGGTCTGGAAGTATAGATATTTTGGGGGAACTTCTTATGTACTTGTGACTCTGCCACATTGGGTTTGGTCACAATGATAAGGCAAAACAAAGGTTGAAGGACTATTAACTTCTGAAAGTTAAACAAGTGGACTTAGAATTTATAATTCATAGCTCTGGGGCCTTTTATACAGGACTTTGATATGATTGTGTCAAATTAATACTGATTGGAATAGGGTAGGGTACAAAATAAATTATATATTTCATTACCTCCTCCCCCACCCCACTTCGATCCATAGAAAGATGCCAGTTTTTGGATCATTACAATCTAAATGCATAGAGGACAATCTTCCAAAAGTGGCACAAAACCAGAAGGGGGCATTCCCCTTACTGGGGCATAAAGGTGACATTGAAGAAGAAGGAAATGGATACAATTTATGACATACTGATTATATTCCATTTGATTAAACATTAGCTCATAATATACGAGATATACAATGAATATCTGATGTGACTCTCTCACAAAGACTCATTAGGACCAATTAGGCTCAGACTATGATAGCTTGTACCATTTTTTCCTGCCTAAATAAAGCAGAAACTTGTCCATTTTATATGGAAATATTCCTTGCATAACCTAACTTGTGACCCTAATGAAAATTGCTTATTTTTAGCTTATGTCAATCATGTTAATCAACGGAATCATTCTATATTTGATATAGCTGGACATCTAGCCCTTTCCTGGAAGGAGGTGACATTTCAGATCATAAGGAAAATCTGAGGTCCACTTCATTAAAGGAGACTATAGACCCTTTAATAAAGTGTCATTGACCCAGACTTCTGCCTCATTCTCTCATTACAGATGGGATAATTTTAACCACCACCATTGTGAAGACTTCCTACAATGGAATAGCAAATGAGAACAACTTAGTCATGTTCCAATGATTATGAAGGCAGCTGAAGCAGATACTATGGATCACTTTTAGCCCCATCAAACATCAATTTCCAGGACACTAAATAAATTCAGTGGCAGTTTTTTTTTTTTCCTACCCCAAGTTCTATCTTCATATTAGGAAACTTTAACATACATATTGATACTCCTTCCAATACTGTCACTTCTTAGGTCCTCAAACTACTTATTTACTATAACCCACATTTCCATTCCACCTTAGCTACACACATTTTGCTATCATCTATAATTGCTCTGCTTTCATGTTCAATAACTCTGAAATTCCTTAATTCAATCATAAACTTTAATTATTCTGTTTCCTCCTGCTTTCTGACCTTAATCCTGTGTTTCATCCTCACTGTATCTCTAATCCTTTTACCCACCAGTTCTTTCCCAGGCCATCACCTCTGACTTGGCCATACTCATTACCTTGCATCATCACAATCCTTTTGTAAATCCTTTTGTAAACCAGTTCAATTCTGTGATCTCCAAAGGACTCAAATCCTTTGCCCCCCTTTTCTATCACCAATCATACCTGACATAGCCCCAACCTTGGATTAATTCTTGCTATCTGCTCCCTTTTTTCTGTATTAACATCTTGATAAAAAGCATGACAAGGAGGTATACTTCAAACTTACTTTTCATAATCTCAACTATACCTCTACCATAGCAAGACAATTCTTTTACACCTCCCATATTGAGTCACCATCCCACACATTACAAAGGCTTTCAGAAAATATTTCATGCCTCCTCAAGCCTCCTTTGGCAGCCCTTCACAGAACTTTCTTAACTGAAAAAACAATGCAATTCGCCAAGAACTCCCTTTTCTCTCCTCTTCATTTCATATCTCTCAGATTTTCTCTGTCACTATCTCCTCCTTCACTTTGTCTCACATAAAGAAATGGCTCTTCTCCCTGTCATGATAAATTCTTCAATATGCACAAGTGATTTTATCTCCTGTAGATTGTCTTATTTACCATCTTTATTCTTTCATTAATCTTCAGGAATTCTTTATCTAGTAGTTGCTTCCTGCTGTCTACAAACACATCCATGTTATCCCCATCTTTAAAAATCCCTCACTTCATCTTTCAGAGTTATCAAAATCCAGTAGCAAAACAAAAGTCAGAATGATTGGCTATGGCCCAGGATACAGTGGACAAGTGGTGCCTTTGATCCCTAACTTACTAGTTACTGTCCTATAACTCTCCTTTTCACAGCACTTACAGAAAGAAAATATCTACAATGGGTGCTTCCACTGCCCTTTTTTTCCCCTTACCCTCTTCTCTGCAGTCTGGTTTCCAATCTCATCATTCAACTGAAATTGCTCTCCCTAATGTTAAAAATGATCTAATAGCTATATATCTAATGGCCTTTTCTTGATATTCTTGACCTGTCTGCAGCCCTTGACACTGTCAACCACTTTCTCCTGGAAATGTTCCTTTCTCCAGGTTTTTTTTGTTTTGTTTTCTTTTGCTTTGGATAAGGTAAGTGATTCAATGGATGCATTATTGCCCTTATAACCAGGAAAACCTGAGTTCATATCTGCCTTCAGATACTAACTAGTTGTATGACTCTGGACAAATCATTTAACCTTTATCTATCTTAGTTTCCTCATTTATAAAATGTGGATAATAACTGTATCTATCTTCTAGGACTATTGTGAGGATAAAATAAGATATTTCTAAAGCACTTTGTGAACTTTTAAACACATAAAAAAGCTAGTGATGATGATGATGATGATGATGGCAGTGGTGTGGTGGTGGTAGTGGTGATAATGATGATGATGATGATGAACAACAACACTGTTCTCTCCTAGATATCCTCTTACTTGTCTGATTGCCCTTTTTAATTCTCCTTTGTAGGATCTTCATCTAGGTTACACAAAATAACTTTAAATGTCCCCCAAGGTTCTGTCTTTGACTCTTCTCTATATTCTCTCTCTCTCTCTCTCTCTCTCTCTCTCTCTCTCTCTCTCTCTCTCTCTCTCTCTCTCTCTCTCTCTCTCTCTCTCTCTCTCTCTCGGAGAGAGAGAGAGAGCATTGTTGGAACCCTTTGTCAGGCTAGTAAAAAAACCTATGGATTTTAAGAATAATTATTACATGCCAGGAATGATGCACTGCAAATACAACGAAAGGTAAAAACAGTCATTGCCAACAAGAAATTCAGTTTAATTTGAGAGACAATATGCAAACATGTACAAACAAGATGCAGAGGATAAAGTAGAATAATCTCATTGGGAAGGCACTACCAGCTGTGGGAACCAGGAAGGCTCCTTATAGAAAATAAGATTTGAGCTGGGTCTTGAAGCCAAGAGGCACAGTAGATAGAGCACCGGCCTTGAAATCAGAAGGACCTGAGTTCAAATCCGGCCTCAGACACTTAATACTTCCTAGCTGTGTGGCCCTGGGCAGTCACTTAGCCCCAATGGCCTCAACAAAATATATCTATTTGGACCTTAATTCCAAAACATTTTCTCTATACTCTCTTACTTGGTGATCTCATCAGCTTCCATGAATTCAGTTATCATCTCTTCAATCCTATCCTAACTCTACTTATGATTGTTTAGACTTGGTCTTCATGCCTCAGTTGCCTTATTACCTTGGGATTTCCCTCAGCACCCTAAATATCTTACTACTCCTGCAGTCTCTTTCTCCTACTGATGAGTTTCTTCCATGGTCTCCATTTTGAGGAGATGCCTAAGCCAGTTGTCCTCCAATTCTCTTTCATCTCTAATTACTACTCTCAGGACATCACCACCATGCCCCAGTATAAGTACATAGCCCCAACTCCTTTATTGCACTTCCACTTCCTCCATCTTGCCCTCTCTGCTTTCAGCTCTCTTTCATATATTATCTTCACTCATTAGAATGTGAGTTTCTAGAGGGCAGGGACTGACTTTCTTTTTGTTTATTTTTGTATCCCCAATGCTTAGCATAGTTCTTGGCACATAGTAAGCACTTAATAAATTCTTGTTAACTTTTGACCAACTGTTTCTTTGCATATAATTATCAAAAGTATTTATATAGCCCTGAACTCTCTCCTTACCTTTAGTTTCACATCACCATCTTATTGGATATCCCAAACTGAATACCCCAAACACATCTTAAATTCAATATGCCCAAAACAGAACTCATTATCTTTCTCCCACAATCCCCAGCCCCATTCTAAACTTCCTTCTCAAAGGAACCACTATGCCTACCAGTGAACTAGGTTCACAACTCAGAATCATCTTTGACTCTTCAATCATAATAAATCCACATAACCAATTCATGACTATGTCTTGTAATTTCTATCTTCTCAACAACTTTTAGACTTCTCCTTCTCTCCCCTTATGTAAACCCCATCCTGGTACAGACCCATATTAACATGTCCCTGAACACTTCACTTCAATACAGCATGCACCAAACTGCCAAAGAGTTCTTCCCAAAGTACAGATCTGAACATGTTACCCCTCCACTCAATAAACTCTAGTAACTCCCAATTAACTCTAAGATCATTTATAAAATTCTTCAAAATTTAGCCCCTTTGTTATCTTTTCAGTTTTCTTATACTTTATTCCTTTTTTTTATTTTATTTTTTGGGGACACTACCCTTCTTGTTATTCTTTCTCTTACTTTCTCTCTGTTGTTCAGTTATTGTTTTTCATCAAGATGATGTTGATTCTTTGTGACCCCGTTTTGGGTTTTCTTGATAAAGATATATTTTTCTTCTCCAGCTTATTTTACAGATGAGGAATTGAGGCAAAATGAGGATTAAGTGATATGACCAGGGTCACACATCTAGTAAGTACCTGAGATCATATCTGAATTCACGAAGATGAGTTTTCTTGACTCCAAGCCCAGTGTTTGTATCCACTGTGCCACTCAGCCACCTTACTCATAACACTATATTTTCTAAGTCTGTGCTTTTTTATTAACTATTCCTGGAATGCCTTCATTCTTCACCTCTGCTTCAAGACTCAGCTCACAGAAGCAGGAGATCATTGTACATGGCAACAGCAAGATTATATGATGTTCAATTCTGACAGATGTGGCTCTTCTCAACAAGGAGACAATTCAGACCAGTTCCAATGGAAAAAGTAGGTTACTTAGCTATAACATAGAAAGGCTATTCAGAAAGAAAACTGCAGCACTTAACTTGGATAAATGAAGGTTCCATTTACTCCATATGGAAACTAGTGTGATTGGAAGTGGTTGTTATCTTAGAACACAATCTGAAGGGTTATGGCAGCAATTGGGTAAGCCTTGTTATATATTAAAATACGTAGGAGACCATGTTAACATGAGCAGAAGTATACCATAGAGTTATACTACAGAGCTACACCATGGGAGGCACACCTTGAGCCTTAGCTCTATAGGACAATTGTGACCTTGAGGCAGATTTGTCAGTTTTCAGGAGGGAAAAGCCTAACTCATATTATGAAAAGAGGAAGAATACTGGTGAATAGTGTTTTTATACCTGTCAAGTTCAACTTCTTTTCATAGTAATGAAAGACCTCCAAAATCTGGTACCAGACTTTTCAGTTTCTCTTTTCTCTTCCCCACAGTCTTTTTTTCAATCAAACTAAACTACTTTCTGGCTACCACATATATTCTTTCTACCTCCAGGCTTTTACTTGTCTTGTTCCTTGTGGAATGTCCTTATTTTCCCTCTTTGTTTATAAAGCATTTTGCAAACATAAAAAAGCCTATGAATATTAGTTGGTATTATTGTTATCATTACCATTATTAGTATTATTCCTAACCTTCCTTTTAGAAACACTGAATGCTTTCCCCTTATAAAAGGTATCAAAATCTAGGATAGTACCATAAGTCTGAAGAACTATATGTGTTGCTGGGAAAGACCCCCACCAGGAACAAAAGAGTTGTCAACTATTTTCGGGCTCAGGAACATGTCCTTTGCAGTTTTGCTCAGGTAAAATAAAACTTATAATATTTTCAATATCGAATTAGTCTGAGTACATGAATAAGATCTGAGTCCTTTACATTTGGGATCAAGGTGTAGACCTAGCTGCCAGCCAGATTCTGATGTTCCCTGAGAATATCTTTGATGAAAGTACAAGTCGGAAAGTATGGTTACTTAAAACAAACAAATAATAATGAACCTAGAATGTATAAAACTACAACTTCTTTTCTGAAGTTCTAACCTCAACTTTGTATGTGTCACAAAATAAATTTATTAAATGTATTTTGAACAAATGGTCTGTTTGGTAAGATAAATTGTTTTTTACTTTTTATATTAATATTTTTCAGTTATTATACAGTTTCTCTTTCTACCACCTCACCTATTACCACTAGAAATAAAAACAAAAGAAAAATGAAACCTTCATAACAAATATTCATAATCAAGCAAAATAAATTTCCATATTTATCATGCCACCAAAAAATGTATATTCCAGTCCAAATATTTAGCCCTTTATTTCTATTTCAAGGTAAGTAGTACTCTTCAACATCAGTCTTTTGGAATCATGCTTGATCATTGATCAGAGCTCATTTTTATAATGTTGATGTTTTATTATAAATTGTCCTCTGGATTCTGCTTACTTTAGTCTGGATCAATTCTTAAAAGTTTTCCCAGATTTCTCTCAAATCTTTCCTTTCGTCATTTTTTTATAGCAAACAGTATTTCAGGAGCAACTAGGTGGCTCAGTGAATAGAGCACTGGGCTTGGAATCAGGAAGTTGTTCAATCATTTCAACTGTGTCCAACTCTTTGTGATCCCATTTGGGGTTTTCTTGGCAAAGATATTGTAATTTGCCATTTCCTTCTACATCTAATTTTATAAATAAGGAAACTGAGGCAAATAGGATTAAGTGATTCACTACATCGTCTAGCTATCCTGGAGTCAAGAAGACCCAACTACATATTACTTACTAACTGTGTAACTTTGGGTAAATCATTTATTTTTTGTTTGCCTTAATCTATTCAGGAAAAAAATGGCAAACCCTATAGATTCTTTGCTAAGAAAACCCTATGGTTTGTGTACTATGTTCAATGGGGTTACAAAGAATTGGATATATCTGAACCACCGAACAACAATTATTCCATTACTTTCATGTACTGTAATTTCCTCAGTCACTCTCCAGAATATAACAGAATATTGTCATGTGCCCAGAAGAACATCAATAAGAATTTAAAATATATAATAATAAATTTCTAGTTCAAGAAAGCATATATAATAATAGAAGAATTATATTCATGAGGGAACATATTTTCTTTGCTTCCTTGTAGGTTATTCTTTTATTCACTGCAGCACATTTATTTTTACTTTATTCTTTTTTCCCCTTTCATCCCTCCCACTTCCTCCAAGCAGACTCCAGTTAAGTGCAGATACATACACTCACAATATATATATATATACACACACACATATACCTATTTATAGATATTGCATGCATACATACCTATATACACTAAGTTACACACATACATATATAAATATACACATTTATCTACATATAAACATGTATCTAAAACAATATTAATATGGCTGACATATAGATTTCTTTCTTGTTTGGATCTTTAAATTTGACTTTGTCTAAATCAATGATTATTATTCCTATTTTTTTCTAATCAATTCTACTCCTGATCCTTGTTAGAGTGTTTGTGTGTATCTCTTATTTCCTATCCCTGCTAATTCTTCTACTTTAATTTTGCTCCTTAACTTGCCTTGTCCCATTCATGTTCCCTCCACCCTTTTCCCCCCACCCTTTCCTTCCCTGTTTATACCTTGTCCATTCATCCTAGTCCCTCTCTCCTTATTGCCTTATACATTTTGGAGGGTACTACACCCTTCATACACACACACACACACACACACACACACAAACACACACACACACACACACACACACATATATATGTAAAATTTCCTATTTAACCCATTTCTGACATGAATAGGTTTTCAGAACTTCAAGCCCTCCTCCTACCTCAAATGTCTCTGTATCAGTTCGTTGTACAAATATCTCATTTATATAATTACTATTTTTGCCTTTTTTCTAGACAGTTTTGCTTTTTTTACATTTTATTTATTTATTTTTAATACATATTGCTTTATGAATAATGTTGACGGAGAAAAATCAGAGCAAAAGGAAAAAAACCATGGGAGATATTTTTAAAATAGAAAAAAGAAGTTAATATAACATGTGTTAATTCAAATTCAGTTTCCATAGTTCTTTTTCTGGATGTAGATGGTATTTTCTGTCTAAAGCCTATTGGTATTGCTTTGGAGCCCTGAACCACTGAGAAGAACCAAGTCTTTTATAGTTGATCATCGCACATACTTGCACATATTATTGTGTACATAGTATTCCTGGTTCTGTTTCTTTCACTCAACATCAGTTCATGTGTATATTTCCAGACTTTTCTAAAGTCAGCATATTCATCATTTTTTATAAAACAATAGTATTCTATTATCTTCATATACTACAGCTTGCTCAGCCATTCCTAGATTGATGGGCATCTACTCATTTTCCAATTCTTTGCCACCATAAATACAGCTGCTACAAACATTTTGACATATGTATCTTCTTTTTCCTCCTTCATGATTTCCTTAGGATACATACCCAGTGATGTCACTGATGGATTAACAGGTAGGCATAACTTGGTAACCCTTTGTGCATAGTTCCCAATTGCTCTTCATAATGGTTGGATCATTTCACAACTCCACCAATAATGCATTAGTGTCCCAGGTTTCCCTCACCCCCTCCAAAATTTAGCATTATCTTTTCCTGTCATCTTAGCAATCGGAGGTGATACCTCAGAGTTGTTTTAATCTGCATTTTTTCTAATAGTGATTTAAAGCATTTTTTTTCATGAGACTTTAATTTTGTCATCTGAAAATTGTTCATATCCTTTAACCATTTCTCAATTGGAGAATGGCTTGTATTCTTATAAAAGTATATATTTTTTAGAATCAGATCACACTCAATTCTGCCTTAATCTTTCTTTCGAGCTATATATTTACTGATGTAAGTTTCAAATATATGGTATATATTTCCAGTGCAACACATAAATAATTTATCCATGTTGAGTTCCTTTGAAATTAATCTTTGATATTGGCTCTTATATGTTAAATTTTCTGTTAAATTCAGGTTTGATTGAAACAAAGTCCTGAAAATCTGCAAGTTCATTGAATGTTCTTTTCTTTTTAGTTCATTTAATATTAAGAATAATTTTGCTGGAAATAATATTTTTGGATGTATGCCTAGTTCTTTTGATTGCCAATATATGTAATTCCAGGACCTATGTTCTTGTATTATGCTGCTGATAAGTCCTGTACAATTCTAATTATAACTATGCATATTTGAATTTGGGGTTTTTTGTTTGTTTCTTGCAAATTTTTCTCTTTCATCTGGGGTTTTTCACCAAGGATCTCTCTGAGATGGTAATTGGTGGATTTTCTTTTTCCTATTTCTACTTCCCCCCTCCACCCATGTTCTATCATTTCAGTACAATTTTCTTTGATTTTTCTTGTATAATTATGTCAAGATTTTTTTTTTAATATTTCACATTCTGTTCTATTTTTTCATTTTTTTTTTTTTTTGTATTTTGTTTCTTCACTGGCTTCCTCTTTACCAATCCTAATTTTCAAAGAATTATTTTTCTTCTTTAGGACTGTATCTCCTTTTCTAGCTGGTTAACTTCTTTCATAATCTTCTTGCTTTTCTTGGATGGGTTGTTGTTGTTGTTGTTGTTGTTGTTGTTTTTTAATGTTGTTGTTCTATCTATGGAGTGGCTGGATGGTGCCTTTACTTTCACATCAGTTCTCTCCTCTGACATAGAACCAAAAAGCTCCATTCTTCTGCAAGGGCCCACAGCCAGCACTGTCCCTGCTCTGCTGCTTCTGCACTCACCAGGTGAACTGGTTCCTTCTCACCCAGGGCCATGTCTCTGAAGCACAGCTAAGCCTGCTTTCTTAATCAGCCAAGATTCCCACAGTCTTCCCAGACTCAGATTCCTGCACCACCACCTCCACCTGCAGTCTGGGAAGTGAAAGTGTCTATGATTGCTGCAGAGACTCAAGCCCCAGGGTTCTCCACTTGCGATTTCTGTGGAGCTGGCCTGGAGGGTTTTGCACATCACACTGGTTAATTTCCAGCCTGGTGTCTTCCTTGAGATCTTCTTGAGTTATCCTAGGAGGACCCCTGTGCTGTCCCAATTCTTCTTTGCTTTTCACCAGTCTATGTTCACCCTGAGGCACAAATTTTTTTATTCTGTTTGTGAAGGAAATCTGGAGAGGTTGAAATTTTCTGATCTAATCCACATTTTCCCAAAATCCTCTCAGGAAGATTATTCTTGAAATAACTACTATGTATTCCTACAATTGAAGTATTTAAAAGGAAATCATTATATTTGTCTTCTACAGCACTGGGATGCTTCTTTCTTACTGTCCACTTTTTGATGACAATATGGCTTCCCAGGAGTCTGTCCATTTGAATTTGGAAACCATGGAACCACATTTTGTCTGTATTTCCTGTCACTCTCTAAAATTCTAAATTGCAGAGAAGATAACAATCTATCTTGATAGAGGAAATTCCGTAGATATCTGTGAGTTCCTAAACCTAGATCAACAAAGTCAGGTTCAGTCTATATCCCTAATGTAAGATGAAAATAATTAGATAAGATGGTCTCTTTCAATTCAAACATTTTGTAAATTTTGTGTTTTTTATATATATATATATATATATATATATATATATGCATATATATGTATATATATGTATATATATATGTATATATATATATATGTTACATATATTAATATAGCTTCTATAACATGAAAGGCACAGATTTATTTTAGGCAACTTCTTATTATTCAGTTTTGCTGGTGCCACACAAAGAATTCAGAAAAATTGCTACCTATTATACCACCCATTATGCTAATATCAACTCCCTTTTCATTTTCTGTTTGTTTTGTTTTGTTTTGGATTTTTGTTGTTGTTGTTGTTGTTGTTAGTTGGTTATTTTAGGGGAGGGGATTAAATAGCAAAGAACCCCATTTATCAAAGTTGATGGCAACACAGAAATCAGAGAAAGTACCTATAGGAGAATATATACCAGACAATGCAGAATGAATGAGCTCTATCACTGGGAGTGAGGTAATTCAGTTTGGAAAGTCCTAATTCTCAACTAAGGGAAAGTTTCCTGAAGTCTCTAGTGTAGCAAGTTGGGGATAAAGACATGATGAAGACTTCCAGCTCCTCTCATATCATCTTCTCCCCGGTCTCTTATTTTAGCTACCTGAAGTGGAGTAGTTACTATCTTCCATCTTTTCTCTCAAACCTGGAAGCCAAAGGCCCCAAAGAGACCACAGAGCCAAAAGAGACTTAAAAGAGTCCGGTGCTCCTCTCTCCTCTGCTTTCAAAAAGCAGATCTATTCCTTACACAAGGATAGGGCATTGATCTCCATCAGCTCCCTTTTCAAAATAGTTTGTCACAAAATCAAGGGAAAGTCCACCAGGACAGATTAACACCGATCTATAATTTATGAGAAAAGTCCTTAGAAGGACTGGAACCTTTTCACCAGCAGAGGGCAACCATGCAGCAGAGAATAGATGAGAAAATGAGCTTTTGTAGAAACTATAGAGACCATCCAGGCCTGGAAGTTATTAGATTTTTATGTAAATCTTTTTTTAAGAATTTTCTTTGGAAAATGTGTTTGTTTTCGAAATGTTCTGGATTTTCCCTTGTCATTTTTACAGTTACACCCCTACTTTCTTCTTCAGGACTGAGAACTTTGTACTTTCAGAGGGCACTAGTTATCATTTTAAAGGGAAGTATCAAACAGTTATCAAATAGTAATTTTCCTCATTTTCAGGATGCAGGCTATGATCAAAAGAAGTAAAAAAAAAAAATACACGTCCCTCATGTCATCATTCCTGATATATGAGCATGTGGAAAATTCAATTCAATTCAATAGAGTTTACTTAATACCTTCTTATAAGTTCAGGACAACATTCAGGAATCTTGTAGGATTTTGGTGAGACTTCATTGGAAAAGTAACTTCAAAGCAATCTTTTCTTACAGTCAATAAGTAATGAACACAGTTCGATCTTAAGTCAGTTATGTGGCTTTTTAAGATATGATCTTCTATGAAATATTATTTGTGAAACGTAGGTTCACATACCAGGGTTTCTTAAACTTTTTACACTCAAAATCCCCTTTTCATCTGAGAAATTTTTATATGCCCCTGGGTATATAGGTATATAAAATAGTTATACTAATGAAATATTTACTGATAATTAATCATAATTTTGTGACCTTGATATTCAGTTATAAGATCCAGATGGGGTCATAAGTCACAGTTTAAGAAACTGGGACTTATACTTTCATTAAAGATCTCCTTGATACACATGTAGATTGTTCTCATAAAAATTTTATAGACACTGAGCTAATCCCAAACCTGTCCTTGAAAAAATGGTTCATCTTTTCAACAATAGTATTATGGTATTGCTGTGAGTCATGGCATACCATAGGTTCAGAAAAATTTAGTTTGTATACATCCAAAGAATGATGGGGAAACTGGTGGCAAGTTTAAACAGACTGCACCACATTACCATGAAAATTTACTTAGGAGAAATTAAGTAAAAGATATCTTCAGAGAACTGTAAAAGATAGAGGGTTAATCATACAGTGAACACAAGGATTGGTTCCAGCATGTTAGGCTAAGACTTGACAGAAAGACATGGACAAAAATCACATAGGATAAGATATAAAAGTGTCATTATCTTCCCCTCCCATTGGATCCCATATCTATGGGATCATAGTTATATAGAAATAAAGTACTACTTTATGCTAGGCACTGAAGGTACAAAGATGAAAAATAACACTGCTTTTATAGTGGATGAATAAAAATAAAGACAAATAAGTATAATGCAAGTTAAAATTGAATAAACATATAAAACAGATGAAATAGAAATATGACATTTGGGAAAGGGGAAGGATCACTTCTATCCATAGAAGGATCAGTTTTAATTAAATTATCAACTTGCCAACTACAATTTATGAAGTGGGGGAGTGGGAGGAACATTACAGAAAATATTGATTTTATCTTTAATCTACTTAGTACTGTAGTCATGAAATACACATTGGAACTTTGGTGACACAATCTTGAATATAGCTATAGTGTTTGTCTTGAGATGTTCTAACCACAATGTTGCCCAGAACTTTTTGTATATTACATATTGCATAATTCTTCTGAAATAAATTCTGGTACTATACCATTCAAAATTTGTATTTGGCTGATTTTAGCTTGCTGCTACTTTATATGAACAAAAGTCACTCTTGCTCATATTCATGATTATCTCATTCATTTCCTCACTTCAAATTCATCTTTCATTGATATTAGAATGCTTGAGTTCATCCTTGTACTTTTCTTGACTTATCAAATTCTCTTTCCTCTATTCTGGTGAGTAATGCTAACACAAATGCATGTCATCTTGCCTTCTAAAGTGTTACTCTTGTTAAAGGTGCTCCCCTGATAACAATAGGAACCTAAAAGATCATATTTCCAGCTTTTTCTGAGAATTTGGTTAGCTCAGTGATGGAACTAAATTAGCAACATATGTTTGAAGAAACAGGTGGATTAACTTTCGAGACTTTAAAAATGTTTTCATGTATTTCTCAGACTTTAACTGTTCAATGCATTATTTCTAATTCCTAGAGTGGGGTAAGTACTTAAGAAGGGAACAGAAGAATGGCAGACACACAGTATTATTATTAGAGGCTTCACAGAAAGGCGTAATCCTGGATCTAGGTGATGCAATGGATTAAGTGTGTGTCTGAAAAGGAAGACCTCAATTCAAATTAAGCCTCAGTATGTATGAAACCTGAGTAAGTCATTGATCCTCTCCTCACCTCAATTCCTCAACTGTTAAATGGAGATAATAATAACATCTACCTCTCAGGGTTTTTGCAAGGATCAAATGAGCTAATGTTTATAAAATGTTTTTTAAAAACTTAATTTCAATCACGTCTAATTCTTTGTGACCTTATTTGATTTTCTTGGCAAAGATACTAGAGTAGTTTGCCATTCCCTTTTCCAGATCATTTTACAGGCAAATAGAGTCAAGCGACTTGTCTAGGGTCACATATGCTTAGTCTAAGCTGGCTCCAGCATAGTCCAGGTTATAAGGAAACCAAAAAATTGCCATGTGGGGTAAAAAGTTTGCGCATTATCATCATTGGTTCTTTCTCATTTAACTTTAGTTTTATTAGAATAACATAACTAAAATAAATACAACACACGTGATCCTATAAGGGGATTTTAAATAGAAACAAAGTCTCTGGAATTTCATTCAGCAACATCTCATCATTAATTATCCCATCTGCTACAGCTCATAACAGCAAGAGGTCTTAATCATTTTAAAAGAATTATGATTCAACTTCTTTGCTATGCAGTACTAATTAAAATAACTTTTTATTTGTAACCTCTACAGAATGATGTAGCAACCATAAAAATTCTTAACTAAATTAGTAACATTTAACGAGATAAAACATCCAATCCAAGATATGAAGGAAAAAAAATTTTTTTGCAGATTATCACAAAGTGGTCAGTTGTATAATGCTAGTGTCCATGTATCATTTATATGAGAGAGAGAGAAGAAGAAGAAGAAGAAGAAGAAAGAAGAAGAAGAAGAAGAAGAAGAAGAAGAAGAAGAAGAAGAAGAAGAAGAAGAAGAAGAAGAAGAAGAAGAAGAAGAAGAAGAAGAAGAAGAAGAAGAAGAAGAAGAAGAAGAAGAAGAAGAAGAAGAAGAAGAAGAAGAAGAAGAAGAAGAAGAAGAAGAAGAAGAAGAAGAAGAAGAAGAGAGGGAGGGAAGGAGGGAGGAAGTAAAAGAGGGAGAGAGAAAAGGAGGGAGGGAGAAAAGGAGGGAGAGTCTCACTACTTTGTATTTTGAATTTAACAGAGCTTGTATGGATATCTTGACAGAAAAGTATCCAAGGTGGCTTATTGTATCAATTTTATTTCTGATTACTTTCTATTTAATCGCAAAAAGATTCTCCAAGAATCCAGAGTTTCAGGTACATTTTTCAGTAATTTTTTTGACTGGAAACAAATTATAGACAATGCAGAACAAAGACCAGGGCAAGAGTGTGTTTTCCAGGGCAAAAGTGTATATTGTGAGGGATGTTGACAAAGTACCACACCCAAAGAAAATAACAGTGATGGACTTTTAACTGATACCTTATATCATTAGAGCTTCATTCTTTTGATTGTAGGATTGTACCTTGTAGCCAAGAGACCACTGGAAAAAGGAATGCATTAAGACTGTTATTTGTCCTTTATACTTTAGTGTGGATGAGTTGATTGGATTACTTAGCATCCAATGTGGCAAATATTGTTTTGTAAAATCACAAGTGAAATACCTGATAAGGAGGATATGGCTAATTGGCAGACTGTGTATTATGACTGAGGGGTAAAGGCAAAAGTTAGAAATGATAGGACTAAAGCAGTCCAGTTAGTTAGGGGTTAAATCCAGGGGATTATATGACAATAGAAGAGAGGGAACAGAGCAGGGACAGGATGAGAAAATATTGGGTTGTTTATCTAGGTTAAATGATGAACAAGAAGCCCCGGGAGAAGTAGGAAGGCTTCATGGCTCTTCCCTTTTCAAACTTAGTCTCCATCATACCACTAGAGGACAGTTGGAGACAATAAGAGAAAAGCAGCAAAGAAGTAAAGGAAGCTGACAAAATGCCTGCAAAACCAGAAAGACTTCTTTTCACTAGCTGTAGTTAGTTGACTGGAGTCAGTTACCAAATCTTTTCAATGCATAATTCTCTCAGAAGTAGTTTCCTGACATCCTCCACATGGAAAAATTCTATTTGTGCCAAGTAGTGATATAATTTAAAGCACTTTGGGCATGTGGCAGACTTCCATTACAAATATAACATCTTTGACTTTCTTACTTTAAAATTCTGAGTCAGAAGGCCACATTGCCAGTTTTAGGGTGGACAGTATTCTCTAAACCCCAAAATGTGATCTTTTCATTATTGCTTAGGGCATCTCTCACTCAATTCATCTTTGATGGAGAATGTAAGAGGATATCCCTAAAAGTGAATGTAGTGAGTAAAGCATATGGAGACCAGTTCTGTTGGCAGAAATAAAGTCTTAAACACCTCTTTGTGAAAGCCTCTGGAAACAGGGACTACCATCCAATCCAGAAGACATTTCATTCCTTCCTTATCCTGAAAAAAAGGGAGAGAAAAAATTTAGTGAGGATGAACAAGAGATTAGGAATTATAGGCAGGTTTGAATTCCACACTAATCCAGGGAATTTGGCTTTTCTTTCGCTTTGGTAAGTCAAGTGAATGGGAGAGATTGCAAGAGAAATTAATGAGAAGAAGCCATTTGAGTGCTATAGTTAGATGGGACATGTTTAGGGCATTTCACAGTTTGTGTACAGCTATCTCCTTTCTCCCTAGATAACTAGCACCTATTTCTAAGACATTTTTGTCTTTTTTTTTTTTCTGTTTAATAGTATTTTATTTTCCCCAATTACATGTAAATGTAGTTTTAAACATTGATTTTTGTAAGATTTTGAATTCCAAAATTTTTCCCCTCTCTTTCATCCTCCCCCCCTCAAGAGAGCAAGCAATTTGATATAGATTAATACATGTATAATAATTTTAAGCATATTTCATATTTCCATATAAATCATATTGTGAAAGAAACATCAGAACAAAAGGGGGAAACCATGAGAAAGAAAAAATATAAACAAGTGTTTCCATCCACATTCAGTCTCCATAGTTCTTTCTCTGGATGTGGATGGCATTTCCCATTCCTCATCTATCAGGATTGTCTTGCATTACCATATTGTTGAAAAGGGCTAAATCTCTCATGATTGATCATCACACAATCTTGCTGTTGCTGTGTACAATATTCTCCTAGTTCTACTCACTTCACTCAGCATCAGTTCACGTAAGTCTTTCGAGGATTTTTCTGAAATCAGCCTATTCATCATTTCTTAAAGAACAATAATTTTCTAGTAAATTCATATAGCATAACTTATTCAGACATTACCCAATTGAGAGGCAGACCCCCAATTTCCTATTTCTTGCCACTACAAAAAGAACTGCTACAAACATTTTTGCATATCTAGGTTCTTTTCCCTTCATCCCTAAGATAATTCCAAGGATACCAGTTTATGATTGAAATCCAAAACATCTCTGCCTAGGACTGTTCATATCTGCTTCAAACAAGCTATACACACAACAGATGCTCAAATATTTCTTGAATGAAGTAAGACCAGAATTTAAATTAGCTACATGTGATTTCAGATCTGGTCATTTTGTTTCTATGTTTTGAGGTAGAGGGAGGGAAAGTCCTGGATGCCTGGCCTTGTCTGAAGGCTAGATAAGTATTGCAAGGGACAATATTGAAAAATTACACATGCTTATGTTCTGTCAATAAAAAGCTATTAATAATAATAATAATAAAAACTTAGCTTAGCAAAGATAAGCTTTAGCTGAGGAAAAAAAAAAAAAAAGAAAGAAAGAAAAGATTACTGGAACTGACCTGAATCATCTCATTGTTGGAAAGAGCCACATACATCAGAATTGATCATCATATAATTTTATTGTTACCATGTACAACCATCTCCTTTCACTTTCTATCAGTTCATGTAAGTCTTTCCAGGCCTCTCTGAAATCATCCTATTGGTCGTTTCTTATTCATAACTTATTCAGCCATTCTCCAACTGATTGGCATCCACTCAGTTTTCAGTTTTTTTGCCACTACAAAGAGGGCTGCCACAAACATTTTTGCACATGTGGGTCCCGTTCCCCCCTTTAAGATCTCTTTGGAATATAAGCCCAGTAGAAACACTGCTTAATCAAAGGGTATACACAGTTTTATAACTTTTTGGGCATAGTTTCAAATTGCTCTCCAGAATAGTTGGATCCATTCATAGTTCCACTAATAATGCATCAGTGTCCCAGTTTTCCCACATCCCCTCCAACATTCATCATTATCTTTTCCTGTCATCTTAGCCAATCTAAGAGGTGTGTAGTGGTATCTCAGAGTTGTTTAAATTTGCATTTCTCTGATGAATAGTGATTTAGAGCCCATAATTATTTAAAACTTTAGTGACTAATCAATTTTTAATTTGCATTTTATTATCTCTGAAAAGTTTGCTCAATCTTCCAAGGTGATTGCAAAATTATAAAACTTCTTGAATTTTGTGATTTTAGGATTTCTTCCTTAAGCAAAAGCATAAATGATTGTTGTTTTTGTGGGTATTGTGAAAGTGCCACATCATTGCCATTAGAGGGAGTATAAGGCACAGAAATGTGATGCATTAAGATTTGCTATTTCTGAGGCCAGGATAAAAAGTGCTAGAATAATGGCAATGCTTTCCCAAATAATCTGGAAACAAATTAACTCTCTTCTTTCAACCATCCAAACCAACTCAACAATTTCTGGTTGTTCCGTTCAGCTCAAAGTAATATAGAGGCAGTGACAGTGGCATCTGCTTGGTTATTCCAATCACCTTGCAGGGTAAATTTCTAAAGGAAATTTCCTCTCTTCATATATAAATTATCATTTCCAGATTTGGGGAATTTCCAGCACACTTGAAAACCAGGATAATTGCTTCCCTTCATTTCTACCCTTGAAATATTTGATCTACAGAGAGATTTCTGAAATCAAATGTTTCTTATTGATATATATATATATATATATATATATATATATATATATATATATATATATATATATATATATATTACTCATTGTAAAAGGAAACAAATGGATTGTGTTGCTGGCTTATAAATTACTTTCTTCAAATAGCAGAATAAGGTAAATAATTTCAAATATTCCAGGAAAAAAAAAAGTCAGTTGCTGAACAATTGGACATTATAACATTTTTTTAAAATTGAGAACTAAGATTTTATTAGTGAGCTCTTTGGCATAGAAATTTCCTCCACTGATACAGGGCTGCTTTTCATAGTCTTAGAGAATTACCCAGGATGTTGAAAGGTTAATTGACTTGTCCATGATTATACAATGAATATTTACAAGAAGCCAACCTTCAAGTGAGGGGAGAGAGAAGGAATCATGTTCATAATTTTTGGCCAGTTCTCCATCTATTTTACCAAGTAAAGGATTTAAATAGGAGTCTTCACATAATGACCCCCAATTTATTCAAGAATATATGAGACTATCCAAAAGGGGGACAATTTAGGTCACAATAAAAAAATGCAGGGTGATTTTCTTCATTATGTACAGTAGCACTGGTCTAGTAAAGCAGTTCTCACACTTTTTGATTATAGAACATTATTGCACTCTCTTTTTAAAAAAAAATAAATAAATTATTTTTATTTTATAGAAGAAATGTCTTCAAAGAGTACAAATGACAGAATCATAGAGGATATGACAAAAACAAAAACCAACTCCCAAAACAGAGATGGATATTTATCATTTATTACCAAAAGAGAAGTATATTCATTTTTATGCTTAGCTTCCTGAGCAGTTAACAATGATGATAAACAGAAATAAATCCTTTTTATTTGTTGAGATGCTATCTTGCAATAAACTGAATGAATCAACTTTTAAACTTTCTTTTCTTTATTTGGCCTATTTTTGGTGTTTGGCCTATTCTTGGTGTTACTCAAATAGGACTATTAGCAAAGATAACACTATACTTAATCACTTTCTACCTAGAATAACAATCATATCAAGGCAGAACATTCTTTGTTAGATAACAGAGTGATTGGGCAAAATACAAACTAACAGAAATGCAAGTGTCAGACTTCGGGACTCCATTTTTAGGCTGAATATTCCTTGTCTCTGGGACATATTTTTAAAAACTATATATTCCATTTAGGGCAGATAGATAATCCAATGAATACAGCATCTAGATTCAGGAAGACTCATTTTTCTTAGTTCAAATCCAACTTCAGATACTTATTTACTGTGTGACCCTGGGAAAGTCACTTAACCTTGTTTGCCTTTGTTTCCTTATTTGTAAAATGATCTGGAGAAAGAAATGATAAGCTACTCTGGCAGATTTGCCAAGAAAACCTCATATGGGGTCATAAAGACTCAGATATGATTAAAACATTCCATTTACTGAGTATGAGGTATGCTATGACAAGTTTCACTCTTTTAGTAACTGAGAAATTATGATGTATACGTTTGGGGAAATTATGGCTCCCTCCTATCTTGTTTCAGGCATTCTATTGTCTTCATGGCTTCTTTTGCAGCTAGGATAGTCAAAGGACAGAATTTAGTAAAAGTGATGGTGGCTCTCCCTTCTGGTTTACTACTTCCTTTGATACACAGGACCTAACCTATTCCTTCCTTACATCTGTTTTTCATTTAATTAAATCTCCTTTCTTTTATTATAGTCCCACTCAGTTGGAGAGACAATAAAACAGAGAAGGTAGAAGAAAATAGAACAAACAAAGGAGGGGTGGGGAGCCAAAATTAATTGGGTAAGAAGCTAATTGCATTTTTTATATTCTGAATTATTGAAGAGGCCAAGGAAAGGCCTTTAAAAAAGCAGGTTTCTATCTAAATTGGGACACACAAAGGAATTATCTGGAAATAAAGATTTTGTAATTTATATACCAGCATACCAGTTTTCCTTTTTTTTTTTTTTATTAATTCTGAACAATAAATAAAACAAGCATTTCTGTTACAAAGTGAAATAGGAAGAGGATTGCATCTGAAATTGCAGATTTATTATGTACAACTTGCTATTTCTTTAAATATGCCAGTTATATAACTTTCTTTTTTTTACCTCTCTCCTACTGCTATTAGATATAATTTTTGTATGCATTACATATATGAATACATGTAAATGTATATGTATATATTTATATGTGTTTACATTTATATGTGTGTATGTCTATATTTACATATATATATATGTATATATATATATATATATATATATATATATATATATATATATATATATATATATATACATCTTCTTTCTCTGGATTCAAACAGCATTCAAAATGCATCCGTATTCTTTAATGAAATTGGTCTATAATTTTCTTTCTCTGTTTTTAGTGTTCCTGGCATAGGTTTTAGTATACTATTTGTTTCATAAAATTAGTTTGATAGGACCCCTTCTTAGTTTATTATTTCAAATAATTTATTTAATATTGAACTAATTGGTCTTTAAATGTTTAATAGTATTCACTTATAAATTTGTCTGATCATGATACCTTTTTCTTATGAAGCTCGTTTATCATCTGTTCAAATTCTTCTAAAACATAGAAAATCAGTCTATTTAGATATTTTGTTGTCTTTTCTGCTAATGTGGGTAGTTTATTGCTATGGGCCAGAACTTGAAACAAGGTACTAATGTTTATGTACACCTTTAAAGGAGTTCACACCTTTAGAGAGAATATATAAGGAGGAGTTCACAAGTTCACAGGAGTCTACTAAAGGACAAGCCCATTCTTGGACTTTCGGAAGATTCACAAGTCAGAAACCCAGAAGCCGACTCTCTGTGAGGAGTCAAGATTCATTCCAACTTCCACCTTTGTGCTGGCTGGAGTCATTGGGAGGACGAGAGGCTGAAGCTGGCTGGAGACTGAAGGAAAAACCTTTGGATTCAGAGACATTTGGAGAGAGCTCTCAGAACCAAGGAGAGAGATAGGCCTCTAAGAAAGCTTTTCCTGGGCCCAGGAAAAGATTCAAGACTTTGAAGGAGAAAATAAAGGATCTGGACTTTAATCCCTGCCTGCATTTGGAGTGATTATTCTGAACTGAAATAAAGGTTGCCTCCAGAAGAGCCCCAAGAAATCTACTCCCAGAGAACATTATATTTTAGAGAAGAGAACACTACAGTTTATATTTTTGAAAATATTCTTCTATTGCACTTAAGTTATTCAATTTATTGACACATAAGTGGGCAAAATAACTCCTTATAATTGCTTTGATTTCATTTTTGTTAGTGGCATATTTACACTTTTCATTTTGAATAATTTTGTTTTCTTCTCTCTTTAAATCACATTAATCAGTGGTTTATCTATTTATTGTCTTTTTCCACAATACCAATGCCTAGTTTTATTTATTAATTCAATGTTTTTCTTATATTCAATTTTTATTAATTTTATCTTTAACTTTTAGGATTTTCTATTTAATATTTAAATGGAGATTTTTTCATCTGTTTTTTTCCTAGTTTTTTTAAAAATTATACATCCAGCTCATCGTTCTGCTCTTTCTCTATTTTATTGATATAAGCATTTAAGGATATAGATTTTCCTCTGATTACTGTTTTTGCTATATCCCATAGGTTTTGGTATGCTGTCTAATTATTGTCATTTTCTTTAAAAAATTTGTTTCTATGATTTGCTTTTTTTAACCCACTCCTTTTTTAATATTTGGTTCTTTAGTTTCCAATTAGTTTTTTCCTATGTTTCCATGGTCCCTTATTAAATATAATTTTATTGAGTTGTAGTTTATAAAGGAAGCATTTAATATTTCTTCTTTTAGCTATAAAACCTGTATTCCCTAATATATGGTCAACCTTTAAAAAGATTTTTATTCCCATTGAATTCTCTCCAGCTAAATATCATCTCTAACTTAACTAAAATTCAACTCACTTTCTTGACTCTTTTTCTTTCTTTTTTTTTTTTTTTTTTTTTTTTGGTTAGATTTAAATCTAGTTCTAAGAGGGGAAAATTAAAGTCTCCCATCATTATAGTACTACTATTTCACCTATAATTCATTTAGTTTTTTAAAATTTCAGTACATATTTGGTACATATAGGTTTAGCATTGATATTGCTTCATTATGAATGGTATCTCTGATGATGTTTCCCTCTTAATCTCTTTTTATTAAATCTATTTTAGTTTAACTTTTTCTGAAATCATGATTGCTACCCCTGATTTTTTTGCATCACCTGAAGTATAATAAACTATACTTGAACCATTTATTTTAACTCTGTTTTCATCTCTCCTTTTTAAATATGTTTCTTGTAAGCAGCATATTGTTGTATTCTAATTTTAAAGCCATTCTGATCTATACATTTTCCTTCTATGGGTAAATTTATCCCATTCACATTCAAAATTATAATTACTATTTGTGAATTTTCTCCATCTAATTTTTTCTCACTATTGTGCATAGTGATTTTTTTTTTACTTATCCTTTCATTAGTTTACTTTTAACCACTGCCTTCTTAATCCACGTTTTAAAAAAATCTCTCCATTATCCCCTAACCCTCCTCTGCTTCTCAAAGAGTTCTTCCCTTTTCCTTTTCTCTACTCTCCTAAATCTTAATCTACACACTCTTTTAAATAAAGCCTGTCTTCTTATTCTGTCCCCTTGTCCTTCACTTTCTTTATAAATTTAGAAGACTTTTAAACCCTTCTAAATATATGTGTTATTCCCTCTTTAAGCCAGATCTAATGAGAATAAAGTTCCAGCACTACCAGCCCTCCATCCCCACCTGTTTCCTCTGTATCTTTTCTTCCTTTCACATCTTATTTGGATGAGATAATTGCTCCTTTTTACATATCCTACCAAACTTTCTTTTTTAGATTCACTCATCATACTCAGCTCAGCCCCAACCTTTCTTGTAAACTACTCAGGTTCTGATGATAGTCTTAAGAATCCTGAGTTTTCTTTTCATATTTTTCAAATGAGAAGTAAACAGTTTGACTTTATTGAGTTCCCTGTAATTGATTTTTTAAATGAATCTTATATTTCTGCTGGATCTTATATGTCAAATTTTCCATTAAATTCTGATGTTTTGTGAGAAATACTTGAAAATTTTCCAGTTTATTGAATATTCTCTTTTTTCCCATTCAAGATTATACTTAATTTTGCTGGGTAAGTTATTTTTTGCTGCAACCACAGTTCTTTTGCTCTTTGAAATATAGTGCTCTAAGTTTTTTTAGTGTAGGGGCTACTGGGTCTTGTATAATTTCAACTGTGGTTTTGCAATATTTAAATATTTTGTTGTTCTTGTTGCTCATAATATTTTCTTCTTAATCTCAGAATTTTTTAACTTGCCTATGATATTCCTAGAGGTTTTCATCCTGGGATCTCTTTCAGGTGGTGATTACCACCAATGGATTAAAAAAAATTCTACTATACTCTCTTATTCTAGAACTTCAGGGTCACTTTCCTTAATTATTTCTTATAATATTGTATCAAGATTATTTTTATGACTGTTAACTTTCAGGTAGTTCAATATTTTTAATAACAGAATTTTTAAAAAATAGTTTATGTCTTTAACATTCTTTTAAACAAAATTTGAGTTCCAAATTATCTGCCTCCAGCTTTTTCTGCACTCATTGAAGACAGATGTATCAATAATACATGTGAAATCTTACAAAATATATTTCCACATTATTTATGTTGCAAAATTTAAAATGGAAAACAATGTTCTTTAATCTACACTCAGAGTTCATCAGTTCTCCATCTGGAGGTAAATATTTTTTATCATGAGTCTTTCAGAATTGTCTTAGATCATTATATTAATCAGAGCAGCTAAAATTTTGTCATTTGATCATCATTACAATATTGCTGTTACTATGTATAATGTTCTCCAGTTTCTGTTCACTTCACTTTGCATTAGTTCATGTAAGTCTTTCATCATTTCTTAGAGCACAATATATTATATCATAACTATATGCCACAACTTGTTCAGCCATTCCCCAATTGGTGGGCATCTCCTCAATTTCCAATTCTTTGCTATAAGAAAAAGAGTTATTATACATATATTGGTACATATAGATTTTTTTCCTTTTTTTTTAACCACTTTGTGATGCTCACTTAGTAGTAATACTGCTGGATCAAAAAGTATGCAGTTTTATAGCCCATTAGGCATAGTACCTATTGTTCTCCAGGATAGTTGGACCAGTTAACAACTTTACCAATAGTGCATTAGAGTACCTATTTTCCACATGTCCTCTAGCATTTGTCATTTTTCTTTTCTGTTGTGATAGCCAATCAGATATATGTGAAGTGGTACCTCAGAATTGTTTTAATTTGTATTTCTTTAATCAATAATGATTTAGAGCATTTAAAAAATATGATCATTGATAGCTTTAATTTCATCTTCTGAAAATTGCATGTTTATATCTTTTACTATTTATCATTCAGGAAATGGTTCTTATTTCTATAAATTTGTCTCAGTTTCCTTACAATGGTAGAATTGGCAGGACTTGGCAAAAGTGAAAAAGAATGAAGAATTGAGGATGACACCTCGCTTGGAAATCTAGGTGACTGGGAGGATAGTGGTTCCCTTGATAGTAAGAGGGAAGTTTGGAAGAAAGAAGAGTTTTAGGGGAAAGATAATGAGTTCCATTCTGGCTGTGTTGAGATATCCTGTAGGCAGTTGGAAATGTGATACTGGAGGTCAGTAGAGAAGTTAGGAAAATAGGTAACAAAACATAATTCCTCCTACATAGCAGAGAGGAAAGCTTTAAGTTCTAAACTTAGGGGTTAAAGGAAGTCAGGAATTCTGAAAGAGATAGAAAGGAGAGCATATAAGACAAAAAGCCAGAGCAAAAGAAGATTAGAAATGGAACATTATGTGTGAGGAACAGCCAGGAAAGTCAAAAGCAGCTGGTGGCACAGTGGATTGACAGCTAATCTTGGAGTCAAAAAAGACCAGAGTTTGAATATGACCTTGGACATTTATTAGCTGTATAACCATGGGCAGATTACTTAATAAATGAAGACTTCACTTTCCTGAGCTGTAAAATAGAGACTATGAAAGTACTTACCTCTTAGAGTTGTTATAAGGATTAAATGAGATAGTTATAAAACACACTTAATGTAGTTTTTGGTATACAGTAAACATTATATAAATGCTTATTCCCTTCTTTATCCCATGTTGATTGGACTACAGAGTACATAGAATGCAGTATTGTGCAAGAAAACTGGAAATATAGGAAGGAATTTCTCACTGCATTTATTCTCCTCTACTTCTATTCCTACTGACCTTACAAAATCTTGGCTAGTAAGTTGGCCTGAGAGGGATACTGATGTGGTTTGAGCACCAACATAATGTACTTGATGTAGATGATGGTAGGCACCAAAAGTTGGGGTTTAGTCATGCAAAAATTCACAATGGCTATTCTCTTTGGCAAAAGGTGTTTAGAGGAATAGGTTACAGACAAAATGAAGGGATACAAAAGATGCTGGGAATAGTAAATATGAAATACAGTAGAAGAGCATATGAAAGACAAGTTCCTAAATAAAACTCAAAATTACCCAGTAGAAAGAAAGCACCCCACAAGGTTGGGGGATAACCTTAGCTGGCAGGCTAAATCCTGAAAGGGACTTAGCATCCTAAAAGAGTTAGCCGTGAGGAAGAGAAGTGGGATTGGAAAGCATAGTAGAGTTAGGGCAAATATCACATAACATGATGGGGGGGAGGATAAGGAGAAAGATATTAGGAAGCAGAGTGCTGTGGTAGACTGACTTAAAGGAAGACAGTAAACATGGAATGGCTCATTAGTACATTTTATCTCAGAGACATAATTGGGATTTCTGACAGGTCATGGCAAGGTGAGACTGCTTAAAACCTCTACAAAGAGTGGGTTTCAGGAGTTTGACATAACCTTGACTTCAGACTGCATCATCTCCCCAAAGCTGGGACTGCAGAGTTAACTGATCTCTATCAGAGCCTTCTCCCTACCTGCCTCAGGGATTAATTTTTATCTATTCCTCTGCTAACCACCCCAGACATTGAAGACCTCATCGATACACTTATCCAAAGAAACATTTCTCACTTTTTTTCAGAGTTAAAAAACATTCCAACAAACTTCTGTCTTAATTATTTCTCAAATACTGAAAATTCAGTTATTCTGGTAGTGTGTTCATTGTTCTTTGGACAGTATTTCATATATAGTTAAGCTAATGTTTTAAGATCTCAAATTATTATATTCTTGACATCTTTTGCACCCCTTTGTAATGTGCTGACACATGTAATGTGCTGCAAAAGCAGAGGAGGGTGACATAAGCCTGAGAGTCATTTTGTATTTTTATTTTGTGGATTGTCATGACTAAAGAATTCATAATAATAGCCAGTCTATTCATGATAAGTCTCTCCATGCCTTTGGGACCATACTTGAAGCCTTTCAACATGATGGAACTTGCCATAGCTTGGGCTCTGCCAGCATAATTTTCAGAGTATCCGGGGTTTTGATTGACTTCAAGCTTCTCCCTGAAATAAAAACCAATGTTTTTCTGGTGATGCAATATATCCAAGTGATAAGAAATAACACAATCCCAAAAGAATCAAAATTGCAAATCTCAGAGCAGCTAGGTGGCACAGTAGATAGAGCACCAGCCTTGAATTCTGGAGGACCCGAGTTCAAATGTGATCTCAGACACTTAACACTTCTTAGCTGTGTGACCCTGAGCAAATCACTTAACCCCAGCCTCAAAAAAAAAAAAATGCAGATCCCCTAAAAGTCAGTGGACAGTATAAAAAAGTGAGTGTAAAAAAAGTAGCAACCTATTACCAATGAATTTTATATACCTTCCTTGTCACTGCTATCTTCTAAGATCCTTTCATGAAGCAGTCATTATGCTGGTCTGAGCTCTACCTTTACTCTAAGACTGACTGTACCTTCTGTTACCAAAAACATAGTATATGTGGTGATGACTCACTTAAAATACCAGATACTGGTCCAAGCTTTGGACTTCACAATCTTGACTCACGTCAGCCATTTAATGGACTATTTTACCTACTACACTATCATCTGCTTTTACTCCCTGTATAATTTTGTAGATACTTGAGAGCTTAATCTCCTTTGTTAGATGGCACTGGCCTGCCCTCGCAAGTACTTTTCTCTCCAGCAAGTCCCAGCCCTCTCTGTCCAGAAATAATTCAGTTTCCCCTGAAATTAAAAAAAAAAAAAAAGAAAAGAAAAGAAGGAGGGGGAGAAAAAGAAGGAACAAGTGGCAAGGAAGAAGAAGAATGGTCAACAGAAAATATAGACAAGATGAATAATATGAAAATTATATAAAAATTTTATATTAAATTTATTTAAAAAGAAAAGCAAGCTATGTATAATAAATATTTGCAGTTTCATATATATTCCTCACTTTGTTTTATTTTATATGTAGAAATGCTCATATTTCAAAGTACAAAATAAAAATACATTTAAAGAAATTTTTTAAAAGTGTGTGCATTCCAGAAGCCAGGTTAAATCACAAAATTTCTATGATGCTAAGCCACTAACTAGATAAAAGGTATTTAGCCTTTTGTAGTGTCATGTCCTCTTTGGCTATCTAATAAAGCCTTCCTAGAATGAAGTTTTAATATATGAAATAAAATATATAGGATTGTCAAGGAAATAAATTATATTCAAATAGAGTTATCCAAAAAAAATTAAGAAGCCCTGACCTAGAACCTTGCTTCTATCTCCTCTACTTCCTCATTGTAAATCATCTCACAGACCAGGGGAACAATGCCCTATGGAGACTGTGGTCATTTCTATTAATTCACTATTCAGCTTCTTACAGATACCAAGGAAAGATAAGAATGTTGCTTTTTTATAGATGATTAGGCTCTTGTTCTTGTTTCTGACTCTTGTAGTTTCTCTAGTTTTTTATTACTAGTGTTCACCAGCCTTTTTGCATGGGCTGGTATTCCTAAACTTGCCCTATTTTCCACTTCAGTCAAAAGTAAGCTCTATGTAACTAGAGGAATGAAGAAGATCTTCTCATTCCTTGGCATATGAACATATGATGTTATCAACAACAAGCATACAAAGTAAAAGTAAAACCAACCTATTGAGTCATGTAGATAAAATAGCTAAAGTTAGAACAAGATGAAATTTGGACTTTACTACCTGAGAAGCTGTTTTGTTTAAGAGTCTACTTCAGGACAAGGAATCTCAGAGTTGAACTGTATCTCACATATTATCTAATCCAACCCAAATCCTGAATCCCTTCTACTGTAAAACTGGCAAGTGTTTTATCTAATCCAATGCCTCTTTATAAATTCTATTCAAGAAAGAGTCTGTGGCTTTAGGGAGGACTGGGGAGACAACATACAAACAACTATGTTTTATACACACACACACATATATATATACATATACATATAAAACATATACACACATATATGGGGGGATAATCTCAGGGGGATTAATGAGGGTGTTAGACTAGATTGCCTCTCAGATCTGTTATATTTTAAATTTATGATACTGATCTGGGAACCCAGATACTGTCCTGATTTGGGGGATCATGAGGTAAATGCTTGAAAGACTCCTTGAAGGGGAGAAATTCTCCTTGAACTCTCTCTCAGAGAGGCTCTCCCCAGAGAAAAACTAATCAGGAAATCAAAATGTTCTTGATTCTGTTACACCCTCCACCCTCTATTGAGTTGAAGATTAGTCCAGGGACACTCATTCAATTGGAAATCTTCTATTCATTTGGAAGATTTCAGTCTGGTTTCAACTAAAAACTGCACCCAGCTTTCAGCCAAGATAAAATAGATTTCTGCTCACTCAATTCTTTGCAGAGGCCCAAATCAGGAACATACTAGGCCAAGGGACCTCTCCTTAGCATAGCTGCCTTCGAGGACCCCCTGCCCACTGAGAAGACACTGTTCTCAGAATTAACCCATTTTTATCTCTCTGCCAGGATTTCTCTTCTAGACCTTTACTTTTCTGTCGGGACCTTGCTACTGAGGAAGTTAGCCTCCTAGCAAAAACTGACTTCTCAGGGCTAATATCTCTGCCAGGATTTCTCTGCTAGACCTTTATTTGTCTATTGGGATCTTGCCACTGAAGAAGTCAGCCTCCTAACAAAAGCTGATTTCTCAGTGCCAATAAACTTCTTTTTGCCAGTCTAACTTTTTGGGTTCATGAATTCTTTTACAAAGGACCTGCACTGACTAGAAAGGATTCCCATAACTCTATGTCCTGTGCCGAACCTCATCATTTGGTTCACTGACCGGGAATTGAAGAGATCTGAACCTCATCAATACTATAGTTCCTTGGGATTGACCAACCTGAATTAGCCCTGAGGAATCTCAAATTACAAATTTAACAACAATGAGCTCTAAGACTGAGTGCTGAATTTACCTTTACTAAGATCATCAAAGAATGACACATGATTAAAGTTCTAGATAGTGACAATCAGATGAGGCTTCGTTTGTTTCTTTGAGCTCCTCACAAAGAGATATTCAACCTAAATTCTGCTCACACCAATTATGAGAGCCCCACTAGGTCAGAAGATTAATGATCCCTTTACCACAGACTGTTTAAGAGGAACTGTAAGACTGTTTTGCTGTTTCCTCCACTTCCTCTAGCTTCTGGCTCAACTGAAATATTTGCCTTGGGTACTATTGCCCTTTTAAAAAAAGATCAACCCTAGTTTTAAATGTATGCCTTTTTTGGGTACAAGATTGAGTACCTTCAATAAAAGGTCTCATGCTGGTACATGCTAACTATCCAATATGTTTGCTAAGTTTTCTGCAGGCCAGGTCATTACCTAGGCTATAACCATTTCCCCAATAGTAACAAAAGCACTTGATATGTTGCAAAAAGAATTTGCGAGCTTGAATCTATTTCCTAGTCAAGGGGCAAAATTTATTGTAATTGTAAAGCCAATTTAAGCAGTCTAAATTCCAAAAGAATTTAGCAAAGAACCAGAAACAAGGAGATACATTTTTCTAGTTCTTCATGATATAGATATGCTAATTTTATGGCCCAGAGATAGAACTGAGGAGTGGTTTTGGGAATTTGGCTATTACTGACCAAGAGATCTGACAGCCAGCAATGAACTGTCTCTGGAATTTGACTTATGGGATGATCCTGACATCAGAAGACTCTAGAATTCTCAGCTTGGTTATGTGGGGGCCTCAGTCACAAAGCCAGAGGACTTATAATCATTGACTTATTTTTAGAACAGAAGCTCCCTAAGGTTAGGAGACCTTAACATTATTGTTGTCTCCCCTAGAGGCAATATTACATTAGTGACACCTAGAAGGCAATGTCTCTGCCATTGCTAATTTCTGGCCTTTACATTTTCCACTGTTGCCAAATAAAGTCTGAGAAAGACAGAAAAGAGTTTTCCCCCTACACATTTATATGAGTAAAACCAATTAGTAAAAACTTATGATGAATTTTAGACCAATTAGTAGTTTTAAAAGCAGCAAGCAAATCTATTAAAAATGTCATGATTTAGGTTAAATTCCAAAATTCTTTTCCCAGAATTTCTGCCTCAATGATTTAGCTGTCTCACAGTCTGTAACCTACTGTTGAAAATTGCACAAAAAGATACATGGAAAATGTGATAGGTGCTAACTTTGCCAAAACTCAGTATCCTGAGTGGATATTATTTTTTTTAGGTGGAATTAAGGAGTAAATGGTGCAGGAAGGGGTAGGAGAAAGATTGTGAGCTTGTCTATAAGATGAGCTGGGATAGCTGACTTGCTCAGGGGGACTTAAATAATTAATGGTAACAGAATTGGTAAATTTTCTCTTTTCCAAAGAGGAAAACAATTTGTAACTACTTTTTTTAAAAATTAATTTTATAATTATAAATTTTTTTGACATTATATATGCATGAGTAATTTTTTTTTATAACATTATCCCTTATATTCACTTTTCCAGATTTTCCCCTCCCTCCCTCTACTCCCTCCCCTAGATGACAGGCAATCCCATACATTTTACATGTGTTACAGTATAACCTAGATACAATATATGTGTGTAAATCCAATTTTCTTGTTGCATGTTAAGTATTGGATTCCGAAGGTATAAGTAACCTGGGTAGATAGACAGTAGTGCTAATATTTTACATTCAATTCCCAATGTTCCTTCTCTGGGTGTAGTTGTTTCTGTCTATCATTGATCAGCTGGAAGTGAGTTGGATCTCCTTTATGTTGAAGATATCCACTTCCATCAGAATACATCTTCATACAGCATTGTTGTTGAAGTGTACAACGATCTTCTGGTTCTGCTCATTTCACTCAGCATCAGTTCATGCAAGGCTCTCCAAGCCTTTCTGAATTCATCCTGCTGGTCATTTCTTACAGAGCAATAATATTCCATAACCTTCATATACCATAATTTACCCAACCATTCTCCAATTGATGGGCATCCATTCATTTTCCAGTTTCTAGCCACTATAAAAAGAGCTGCCACAAATATTTTGGCACACACAAGTCCCTTTCCCCTTTTTAGTATTTCTTTGGGATATAAGCCCAGGAGTAGCACTGCTGGGTCAAAGGGTATGCACATTTTGATAACTTTTTGGGCATAGTTCCAGATTGCTCTCCAGAATGGCTGGATTCTTTCACAACTCCACCAACAATGCATCAGTGTCCCAGTTTTCCCACAGCCCCTCCAATATTCATCATTATTTGTTCCTGTCATCTTAGCCAATCTGATAGGTGTGTAGTGATATCTCAGAGTTGTCTTAATTTGCATTTCTCTGATCAGTAGTGATTTGGAACACTTTCATATGAGTGGAAATAGTTTCAATTTCATTATCTGAGAATTGTCTGTGTAACTACTTTTTCAAAGGATTTTCCTTTTTTTGCCTTAGAAGAGTTAGTAAATCAGATTTTCTGGTAACAACATTAAATTTGGAGTCAGTTAACATTCTGGAAGTTAGTGTTGTCATGTAAAATGAGGGTGTTAAATTAGATTATCCCTTTCAATCCTTGATCATCTGAATCAGCAAAGAGAATACTATAGAATTCTGTTATGTAACCACATAATCGTAAATCCAATCATTATAATTATCCAACAGTTCTGGGAAGGGAGCCCTGGGCTAGCTGAGGAGATACAAAGATCAGATTAGATATTCTTCTTACTTTCATAAACCTTACCTTCTAAGAAGAAGCTAAGACATATAAATGAGCATAATGATATGTATAATGCCTGATAAACAGAAAAGTTTCTAATCTCATTGGGAAGTTAGATTTTATGTCAATTCAGATGGAGTCTTTTAAAGAATAAATTTTTTCCCTGTATTGCTGAAGTTCTTTTAGAATTAAGAAAAGCAACTGCTTGAAAACAATTATCCTTAATTAACAAGAATTAATTTAACCCAGAAGGGAAGGTTTATCTTAGTTCTGGCACAGGATCAGACAGCCTCTCCGAAGAAGGCTGAGCACATAAGAATTCAGGCACAGTTTCTGGGGATTACTGGACTCTTAAAGAGACTTTTCTTCACCTTGGCAACTATAGTAACTGCATAGGTTTCAGTGGGATAGTCATTCTTGTTTTAAGCAATACTACTACATCCTACTTATCTGACTGTAGAAGTTTGGTAAGGATTATAGCAATGTAGCAAATGGCATTGTCTCCATGGTGTGGCCTCCAGACCATGGACTGGTCTGTAGGTCTGTAGGACTGTAGGCATTAAAAACAAAACAAGAATTTTCAAAAAACCATACTGACTGAGGCAGCTGAAGCAGGCCCAAGAACATTTAGCTATACTTTAAGAGACCTAATCAAGAAGAAGGAACAGTAATATATGAACATGATCAAGGTTTTTGTTTTTTGGGGTTTTTTTCCAGCTAGAACGTCATTTGACACACACATTGAGTAAATAGAATTTATGTCAAATTGGAAGGAGACCAGAGGCTTCTATGATCTAGCAAAGCACTGACCTATCAACTTTTTCTGGGATGGAGACAAGCTAGAGCTAGATGTCATGAGGAATAAGAGGAGTCATTGTTAGATGGAGTTGGCAGGCTAGTGAAATGGAATTTAGTCTTTTAGAACAAATTTGTCAGTATAGCACTAGTAACCTTGGCAGGATATGTTACATCTAAAAGTTTTTTTTTTTCTTTTTTTTTTTTTTTAAGCAAAATAAAGATTTTTAGAAGACACAAATTGATGCTAATTTCATAGTAATCATTCTTCCAAAATAAATTACAAACATTCAAAAACAGTAATGTGTCATTTAATTTTTCTGTACTTTAGTTTGTTCATATATAAAATGAGGGGAGTGAACCTTATAGGATTTGTAGTTTTAAAGGTCTGTGAATTAATTTTTCCTAGGGAAAAATAACAACTAATTAAAAAACAAAAACAAACCAACATACTAGTCAATATTCACTGTTGTGGTTTCTTCCTTACTTGCTCCCAATACAGTCTCACCACCAAAGTGACCAAAATCATGGGATCTAAGCATAGTGGCATTGGTAGTGACAATAATGAATTCCATTAGCCCAGCAATTTCCTTTTTCTGGTGAATCTAGGGGAAATAGAGAAAGGGTTTACAGCAATATATATATATATTTGTAAATAGTATTTTATTTTTTCCAATTATATGTAAAATAATTTTCTTTTGAATTTCAAATTTTTCTCCTTCCCTCCTTTTCCTCCTTCACCCCTTCCCAAGATGGCAAGCAATCTGATATAAATTAATATTTTTATATTTTAAAATGTTATTCACAGCATTAAATGTTTACTTGGTATATAGTAACAATGCTAATAATAATAATATCCATTACAAAATCACAGTGAACCATGCAAACTCCACTACTAGATTCTACAAATCTAAGGAATAAGAAAGTATATTTTAACACATGACCTCCTTGCGTATTTTTGGTAAGTAGTCTAGCATTGGGTGATTATAATGAGCTATTATTCAACTTTACATATAAATAAGTCCAAAAGAATTATCAGGGTTGCAGAATTTGGATTTGTCCCATCTACCTTTATACCAAAAGCTCTATACCAGTACAGTGAAGAAATTAGAAACCTTGCCACATGAGCAGCAATTAAAAGAGCTGGTGAGGTTTAGGCAAAAGAACAGACCGAATTGGGACTTAATATTTGAGTATTTGATGAATTTTCATTAGATAGTAACCTTTTCAAGAGCAAGAACTTTCTTTTGCCTTTTGGTGGGGAAGGTAAAAAGAGAGGTGTAGTCTCAGCACATAGAGCAGAGGCTGGCACATAGTAAACATAATATTGTATAATTTCACTAAATGACTATTATGTACAAATTTGTCTACCAAGGAAGCCATAGATTGGTAGATTGGGAAGTAGATTTTAACTCTGCATAAGAAAAAAACAAAACAAAACAAAACAAACATCAAGCTTCACGCACTTATCCATGCTACCCTGGGCAAGTCACTTAACCCTGTTTGCCTCAGTTTCCTCATCTATAAAATAAGCTGGGTTCTGATAAAGGCCTCATTTCCAAAATATATAGAGAATTGACTCTAATTTACAAGAAATCAAGCCATTCTCCAATTGATAAATGGTCAAAGGATATGAACAGACAATTCTCAGACGAAGAAATTGAAACTATTTCTACCCATATGAACAGACGCTCCAAGTCATTATTAATCAGAGAAATGCAAATTAAGACAACTCTGAGATACCACTACATACCTATTAGATTGGTTAGAATGACAGGGAAAGATAATGCAGAATGATGGAGGGGATGTAGGAAAACTGGGACACTGATACATTGTTGGTGGAGTTATGAAAGAATCCAGCCATTTTGGAGAGCAATCTGGAATTATGCCCAAAAAGTTATCAAAATTACTACTGGGCATATATCCCAAAGAGATCTTAAAGAAGGGAAAAGTCCCTATATGTGCAAGAATGTTTGTGGCAGCCCTCTTTGTAGTGGCCAGAAACTGGAAACTGAGTGGATGCCCATCAATTGGAGAATGGCTGAATAAATTGTAGTGTATGAATATTATGGAATATTATTGTTCTGTAAAAAATGACCAGCAGGATGATTTCAGAAAGATCTGGAGAAAACTGATGCTGAGTGAAATGAATAGGACCAGGAGATTTGTTGCATACTTCAACAACAATTGTAAAATTCCTGTCATCTCTCAATTGTAATCCTTCTCTGGGAGGAGGATTCTTTTCTATAAAATCTTTTCCTCTGTGAGCAGGTTTCTTGGGAAGCTTCTGGAGCCTCCAGCCAGACTCTCTCCTTCCAGACCACTGTCTAAACTCAATCTCCCAGTCAGACTTTTCTCCAGGCTCAATGTTGCCTCTTTTATCCTGGAAGAGAATGGGCATGTGAGAATTCAGGGGCTTGTGGGAAATACTTCAACCAATGAACTTGCTCCTCTTAAAGGTGCAAACTCTTTTAAACATGTAAACTCCTCCCCAGAAGTCCCAATGTACAAACTCCTTTCAAAGGCCTGAACCAAAGGTGTGAATTCTGATCTAGAGAATTGTTTAGACAACCTGAGTTATCACCTTGTAATCCTAACAACAATACTATATGATGATCAGTTCTGATGGACGTGGCCATTTTCAACAATGAGATGAACCAAATCAGTTCCAATAGAGGAGTAATGAATTGAACCAGCTACATCCAGCAAATGAACTCTGGGAGATGACTATGAACCACTATATAGAACTCTCAATCCCTCTATTTTTGTCCGCCTGCATTTCTGATTTCCTTCACAGGTTAATTGTACACTGTTTCAAAGTCCAATTCTTTTTGTACAGCAAAATAACTGTATGGACATAATATACATATATTGTATTTAACATATACTTTAACATATTTAACATGTATAGGTCAACTTGCCATTTGGAGGAGAGGGTGGGGGAAGGAGGGAAAAAATTGGAACAAAAGGTTTTGCAATTGTCAATGCTGAAAAATTACCCATGCATATATCTTGTAAATAAAAAGCTATAATAATAATAATAAAAAGAAATATTTTAATATATAAAAAATAAGTTGAAGAAAGAAAGGCAAACCACTTTAATATATTTGCTAAGAAAACCTTAAGTGGGGTGATGAAAAGTCAGACATGACTGAACAACAACAAAATTGGAAAGCAAATAGTTTAGAACAGAAGATGGAGAACCTAACCCAAATAGACACCCTGAAAATTTTGTTGTTAAAATAGGCAAAATATAACTCAATGACTTTAATAAATAATAAATATTAGTCCAAAAGTTGACAAAAGAGAAGAAAATTTAGTTAATCTATTATCAAAACCTGTAAAACAACTAGTCAAGAAGGAATCATTTAAGAATCCCAGACTCACTAAAAACATTAACCAAAAGGAAAAGGTCTGGATACCATATTACTTTTTTTTTTTTTCTTTTCTTTTTTTAAGTTTTTATTGACATTTAATTTTTACCATTGTAAATATTTCCAGATCACCCCCTATTCTTTGAGAGTTCTCTTGCACCAAAATAAAACAATTAAGCAAAACTAATCATATAGTGATCTCATCTGAAAGTGCATGCAACATTCCACATCTGTAGCACACCCCCAACTTCTTTTAGTGTTTTTTTTTTTAATTAGAAGAAATCCATTTTCTGTCTTTCCTACTATCCCTTACTCTATTGTGGGGAGGGAATAGAAACAGCCTTTCCCCAAATTCTTTGTAACAAACATCCATAGTCAAGTATGTATGTATGAATGCATATTATATAGTGAATAAGAAATATTTTATAATCTAGATTAAATAAGGTCCCAGAGTTTAGGTAACTGTTCAATGAACAATTTGTTTCATTACACAAAACAAGAGCCATTTAACTTTCTGCTTATCCTCAGAAAATCATTTTTCAGATAGATAAATAAGTAGGTAAGGCTAAAGCATTTGTTAAGCCTTTACTTTGTGACTGTGCTAAATAATGGGGATTGAAATAAAATCAAACAAAATAAGCTCAGTGTTAAGAAAGTGTTTCTAACTTGTGTTAGAAAGAAGAATGTAGAGGAGTGGAAAGAGAGAACACACATGTAGAGGTACGGCAAATTGAATGCAGAAAGTAGCAGTGGTGGTGAAGACCTGATTCCCAGCATGAAAAGGCAAAAAGGTTCACTTGTTAGAGATGGGGAGTAATAGTAAAGCAAAGTAGGAAAAATTAGAAAAATCATAACCAAGAGAGACTCTAGGAAGAGGCATTTATCAAAACAGGAGTGGATTCAAAGGGTAAAGTCCAAATTCATGATAGGGTGAGACTGGTTGGAATATGGGGCTATGGTGAAGAGATTGCCTTAATTTTTGGAAACGACAAATCTCTCTTTGATAAACATCTTCAAAGGAAAAAAGAAAGAGGCTACTATCCTTGGGTGGATCATTACCCTAATGATTACCAGTCTAGGGGGTATCTTAATCATAATCATAATTAAGGGTCCTTTGTCCTAGTATGGACACCTACCTAAGTAATTTAGGGAGGAGTCCTTCCCGGATTGATTAAAAGAGGAGAGCAAGACATTTTATTTTCAGAACTAATTGTTCAAGAAACACTTCTAAAAGTGTCATTGTTCATGTTGTGACTTCAATATTCCTGGTTCTAATCCTGTTCATTGTCTTCATTTTGCATCAGTCGACACATTGTGAATTGAAAAGATCAGGCATTACTTACCATATGTACCAGATCATTAAGACCTGGGACTTTGTTCTTATAAAGAAGTGAGAAGGGAATATATAAAGCTTGAGATTTTTGGTATTCAATCTCCTCTGTAGTCATTCTTTCAGGGAACTATTACACATTACTTTTGGGGTGAGGATTTGCTTTCTATTTTAACATTTTTATTAATTTTAATTAATATTTTTATTATATATAAATGATTATTTACTAATAATTGATGCTATTAATATTTTAATATTTCCTCCATTCTCTAGTGCTACCCATGCCAGGTTTCTCAAATCTCAAAGGTCTGAGCTGTCCAATAATAATCCTAAGGTCATTTAAATAGTAAGGTCTTTTAGAACTACTTTAGGATTTTGCCATAAGGACAAAAGTATGTTGTAGGAACTACATCTATCCTCCTATAAGGTGGGCTGTTTTTTTTCCTTAAAGTGGGTTAAAATTGTATTTCAGATTTTATTATTTTAGTAGAGTAAGGTTCAAACCACTGATGTATTTTCCTGGTGAGCTTAGTATAAAAAACCTATCAATGAGAAGTCATAAGCTCCTCTCTCAGGCTTGACTGGCATGCCAGCATAACCAAAACAGAGACCCAGAAGCTATATTCAAAAAATTTGGTGTTATAGCTTTCTGAATATTTTTTCTATCCCATGATTAAGTAAGTCTTCTTTTGCTTATAGATGGCTTAGGAATGTCTCATTTTATTTCATTCCTAAATCTGAACCACTGGACTGCCTACTATCAGGCCTGTCCTATAACATTACATGCTAAGAAGTAAATAAATTCAAATAAATGGGGAAAATGTAGAAATAATAAACATTAAGAAATCATGACTTTAAATTAATAAAGAAAACATGAACGAATATTTAATGTACATATACACACAATACATACATAGACACATACATATATACTGAAACAATGCAATTCTTTTATTGATTGCTGTCATTATTTATTTATTTCTCAGTTGGTGGTAAATACATTTTTCACAGAGATTGCACCAAAGATTTTGAAAATTATTTGTGATGATCATATTGAATTTATATTAGAAATATAAGGATGGTTCAATATTTTGAAAACAATTGTTATTGTTAACCAATAAATACATTGCAAAAACATGTTACTTTATCAACCTTAAATTTTAAAAAAAGCTTTTGATACAGCACTCACTTATGCTGTAAACACTATGGGATATAGATATTAAGAAGACTCTTTAATGTGATTAAAGACATACTTAAACACACACACCAAAAAAAAAAAAAGTACCATTATTTGCCATGGCAAGCACTGAGAGTTTTCTGAATACAGAGGCAAAGCAAAAATACCTCCTTGTAGTACCAAAGTTTGGGCTAATCAATGCATTCCTACTCATTGTGCTTGTTCCAAGAGGCCTGAGAAGTTTTGAATCTCCTTTTTGTCAAACAGGTGTCAGATGATATAGGAACCGTTATCTCTTTGACCAAGACTTGGGTGATCCAGGTCACAATGAGTAGGAATGCATCCATTAGCCCAAACTTAAAATTTCTATTATTATCTGATTGGATTTTGGCCTGGATAAATTTTTAAAAGACGTTTCCACCACTGGTTGGTTTCTGGATGAGAAGGTTAAAAAAGGAGAAAAACTGCCATCTTAATATGATAATATTATTAAATAAAATAGAAATACTTCTCACATATATCTATAAGATGAGGTAATTGGAGAAGATGAATTTTAAGATCTCTTTCAAGCTTTAAATTTATGATCTTTTATGAAAGACAATAACAAAAGAAAACCATTCAATTAGACAAAGCATTGAAAGAAGTTTATAGAGCTTATGTTTTCTTAAACTTCCAAAAACATCTTGCAATGATAGCATCAAACAAGTCAGCAACCCTTAAGAAAAGTCATCTTTCATGACAATACTCCCCAAACTAATCTATTTATTTAGTGGTATATCAATCAGACTCCCAAGAAACTATTTTAATGACCTAGAAAAATAACAACAAAATTCATATGGAAGAATAAGAGGTCGAGAATTTCAAGGGAACTAATGAAAAAAAAGTCAGATGAAGGTGGTCTAGGTGTACCTGATCTAAAGCTATATTATATAGCAGCAGTCACCAAAACCATTTGGTACTGGCTAAGAAATAGACCAGTCGATCAGTGGAACAGATTAGATACAAAGGACAAAAAAGGGTACATCTCTAGCAATCTAATCTTTGACAAACCCAAAGATACCAACATTAGGGACAAAAATTCATTATTTGGAAGAAACTGTTGGGAAAACTGGAAATTAGTATGGCAGAAATTAAATATGGATCCACACTTAACACCATATACCAAGATAAGATCAAAATGGGTCCATGACTTAAGCATAAAGAATGAGATCATAAATAGATTAGAGGAATAGAGAATAGTCTACCTTTCAGACCTGTGGAGGAGGAAGGAATTTATGACCAGAGGAGAATTAGAGATCATTATTGATCACAAAATAGAAGATTTTGATTACATCAAACTAAAGTTTCTGTACAAACAATTCTAATGCAAACAAGATTAGAAGGGAAATAACAAATTGGGAAAATATTTTTAAAGTTAAAGGTTCTGATAAAGGCCTCATTTCCAAAATATATAGAGAACTGACCCTAATTTACAAGAAATCAAACCATTCTCCAATTGATAAATGGTCAAAGGATATGAACAGACAATTCTCAGATGATGAAATTGAAATTGTATCCACTCATATGAAAGTGTTCCAAATCACTACTGATCAGAGAAATGCAAATTAAGACAACTCTGAGATACCACTACACACCTGTCAGATTGAATTGAACCAGAAGATCACTGTACACTTCAATGTTGTATGAAGATGTATTGTGATGGAAGTGGATATCTTCAACATATGAAGATTCAACTCACTTCCAGTTGATCAATGATGGACAGAAACAACTACACCCAGAGAAGGAACACTGGGAAGTGAATGTAAACTGTTAGCACTACTGTCTATCTACCCAGGTTACTTATACCTTCGGAATCTAATACTTAATGTACAACAAGAAAATGGGATTTACACACATATATTGTATCTAGGTTATATTGTAACACATGTAAAATGTATGAGATTGCCTGTCATCAAGGGGAGGGAGTAAAGGGAGGGAGGGGATAATTTGGAAAAATGAATACAAGGGATAATGTTATAAAAAAAAATTACTCATGCATATATACTGTCAAAAATTTATAAATAAAAAAGGAAAAGTCATCTTTCTCTTATAAATAAATATGATAAACATGAGATGCTACTACCTTTTGTTGGTTGAGTTCATTTGATGTCTGGGAGGGGATAAGAAAGCAAGAGACAATGTGGATTGTAGAGTCTTTGCTTTTCTTAGCCTACTAATGAAAAATGTGTGGTCTTAAGTTTTTAATCTAATTAATTTTAAATTTTAATTTAATTTAGTATATTTAATTTTATCAATTTAAAGTGCATGTCACTCTGAGCAGAAACATTGTAGAAAGTGGAGGAATCCCCTGCCCTCCCCCCCCCACACCAATCATTCTTTGCGTAACCAAATTTAAAAAGGAAAACTTCTTGCCTATTTTGGAAAGCTTAGTTATTATTTGACCCAAAGACCAAATATGTTTTATGTCCAAGGCTTGTAATTCAAAAGGCCAGAAAAAAAACAAAACATGGTCCTAATTGCGTAACTAGAGGATCACAGAAATATAGATAGAGATAGATAGATAGATAGATAGATAGATAGATAGATAGATAGATAGAACCCAACCCTTATCTTGGTGATGTCCTTATGTGTTTGGTGCTTGTATATTCACTCTTGTATATAAACTTCAGTGTATGTTCAAGCATATATATATAGACATGTTGAATATCTCTACAGTGAGTTCCAGTAGCAGATCTCACAATCTATTCTCAGAGCTCCTTTGAGGAATAAGGAAGAACAGCAGGCAATGTGGAGCCAGATGTGGCTTGGCCTCCCATCACAAAATAATCAGGCCAATATCCACCAAAACAATAAATTCATGAGTAAGGTTCAGCTCTAGATTCTCATCTTAGTCATTGATGAACACTCAGTGCAACCCAAAGATCATTCAGGTAAAAAACCAAACTATAATTTAATTCAATCTATTTATTATTTATAAAATATCAACCAAACATTTTTTTAAATCTCAGTTTTTTTTACACTTCTACTAAGCTTATTGCACAAGAAAAGTATATTAAAATGTATATCACTTGACTATATTCATATAGTATTAAAGCCCACTTTTGTGTATAGCACACATCCCTCATATGTGGACTACCTGGTATTATCATAGCTCTGATACTTGACTTTGTAAATAAAAAATAAAGACAGCTAATATTTATGTAGTACTTATTATGTATTAATTATCTCATCTAGTCCTCTTAATAACTCTGGGAAGCATGCAATGTTATCCATGTTTTATAGATGGGGAAACTGAGACAAATGACTTGGTCAAATGGGTCACATAGCTAGCAAGTGTCTGAAGCTGTATTTAAACTCATCATCCTGACCCCAGGCCTGGCACTCTCCACTCGACCACCTTGCAGTCACCATATACCCAATTCATTTTTATTTGAGGTTCTAAAGAAATCAAAGTTTATATTTTAACATTTACCCATAAATTATCTCTGATTTTTAAACCTGATTTATTAAATAGCCTGGAGGATTCTTTTTTCCCATAAATTTTTGTTTATCTTTCTTTTTCAAACTCCCTAAACTTTTAGGCTTATAAATATCAAGATTATTAGCTATATATTAATAATGTTGCAAAAAACCTAATAAAGATGTAATTCGTTTCGGACATCATTAATTACAATATACCAGATGTAAGAAAGATAAATTTCTCTCACTATTTCTCACCATCAATGCTATTATTGACTTCTGGAAACATAAACCTATAAGAGTCCCATTCAGCTCTCAAAAAAGATTAATTAAAGATTCAATAATTTCTCGTAGTTTTTTTTTTCATAAGATAAAACATTTCTCTCAAGAAAAGAGTTCTCTTGATTCTTTATCCTTGTTCTCTCACTGTTTTTCCAACCAATACCATTAGCAATTTCTCCAGGACAAGCTAATTATTAGGCTCTCGAGATTGTATTCTCTCCCAAAGACAGCATAATATTATTCACATATCTGTGGGAAAGGCTATTTAAAAGTCTGGCTGCTAAGATTGATTGATTTTTCACTTTTTAAATTTAATTTTTAAATTTTATTTACTTTTTAAGTTTTTAAATGGCACCCTTACTCCCAGATTCAAAAGGGTACACTATTGTCCACTCCATAACTAGGAAAGAAGAAATCAAAGACTATGTTAAAACAACTATTTTTGAATCATCTAAGAGAACTGCTTGCTCCAGTAATCCTTGAGTTCTTCCACTAAGATGGATTTTCAGTAAATCCAAAGGAAAACAAGTTAGAAAGGCAAAACAAGGTTTATCAAACTTATATTAGGTTCACTGATAACTTGTCCTTAAGCCTCCTGTCACCTGACCTTTTTAATCTCTGGACGTGCTTATTTTCATGGCTATTTGAGAGTCAATATCTCAGTGAACATATCTGATGAATAAAAATCATTAAATTTTTAAATCAATAGTTTTTATTTTACATACTTTATTTCTGTATTTGTTCCTTCTCCCCTCTTATCCAGAGAGCCATTTCCTATAAAAAAGAATAAAAAATGAATGGGGAAAAAAAGTTTTTTAAAATTAACCAATCAAAAGATTTAGTCTGACAGTATATATTATGTTCTACATTCATAATCCTCCAATTTTGCAAAGAAGGTGTATAGTGTCACAGTCATGTCTTTTTGAGTATAAAACTTGGTCCTAATTACAGTTTGGGCTTGCTTGTGCATTCATGTATGTGCAAGCGTGCACAAGTATGTGTTGTTTTTTCCATTTACATTATTGTAGTAATTGTGTATAGTTTTCTTGAGCCTGCCTTCACTTGCTTCAGTTGACATCTTTCCATTTTCCTATGTATTTTCATAGTCATAATTTCAATAAGATCCATGTGACTCAATGTATTTAATCATGCTCCTTACCTCACCCTGCCCTCACCCCAAATTATGGGCACCTACTGTTTCTAGTCTTTTGCAGCTATGAAAAAAATACTGCTAAAAATATTTTGGTGCTAAAAATAGATAGGAAGATCATTTTTAATGATTATTAAAAGTTTCTTGGAGTAAATAATAGTAATAGCAATAGAATATCCAAATCAAAGGGTTTGGACATTTAAGTAAAAGTATTTTTCAAAGCATTTTCACATTTATGATTTCATTTTAGTATTACACTCATTCTGTAAAGTAAGGCGGGTAGTATCTTTACAGATAAAGATATAAGCAAATGAGGATACATTATTTGAGCTGAAATTAGAACCTTCATTTCCAGACTTCTTTGTCATCAAAGCTCCACTTATTTGACTTTTGGTTTTCTCCCAGTAATTCCTCAGTGTCCATTTCTGGGAAGTGAGTTTGAAAATAATGTGGAATATTTCAGTTTACACATTTCATAGTGTTCTCTTGTGTACAGTTTAATATCAAGCTAATCTAATGGTTAATGATAAATTATGATGATTATTATATAATAATAAAACTGTTAGACCAGGGAGTTGAAACATCTGTGGTTCTTGATCTATTTAATTAGCAGGAAACACGGATGTAGGATATTAAATGACTTCTGAAATAAGGATTAGAAATGTAATTATTTGTTTGCCAAGTAGTTATCTTTGAAAAAAAATTTTTAAAGGTTTTCTTAAAAGGAAACAGTAAAGCACACAGATGCAGATTCGTAGAGATCCTAGCTGAGCTCATAGAATCATTTCTGGAAAATACAGAATCTATGCTCCTTATAAAACACTGATCTTATTTATTTTTTGTTCACTCATTTCAGTCATGCCTATCTCTTTGTGACCCCCTGGCAAAGAAAATGGAGTGGTTAGCTATTTCCTTCTATAGTTCATTTGAAGAAAGTAAAATAAGCAGTATTAATTGACTTGCCCAAGGTCCACAGCTACTAAGTGCCTAAGGTTGGATTAGAACTCAGATCTTCCTGATTGGAGCCCCAATGCTTTATCCATTGAACTACCTAGCTATCCCCATTTTAATTATAGCTAATAATAATAGCCAATATTTACACAGTTATGTGTAAATGTAAATGGTAAAAACTTACCACTTATTAAGATGAGTGCCCTATAATTATTATCTCATTTCATCTTCAAAACAATTCTAAGCAGTAGGTGCTATTATTATCCCCATTTTACGGAAGAGGAAACTGAGGCAAGTGACTTGCCCAGGCTCACACAGCTAGTGTTTGAGGACAGATTTGAAATCATCTTAACTCCAGGCCCAGTTTTCTATTCACTTTTTACATTTATAACTTATATATCTTTTTGCCTTGTTTTTATATCTTGCTTCAAGGAGCTCATTTATTTATTAATTAATTCATTTCTAATTCTGCAAATGGGAACACAAGTACTATTAAGTGAAAGGTCCACTTCATTAATTTAAAAAAAAAAAAAAAAACCAAATATAAATCATTCACATAGCTCATTAAGTTTTCTTTGTGAAAACAGAACAAATCCAAAGTATCATCATAACACTAACTTTCTCTGATTCTTTTTGTTCAGCAAAACAACTGGTTGGACATGTATACATATATTGTATTTAATTTATACTTTGACATATTTAACATGTATTGGTCAATCTGCCATCTGGGGTGGGGGGAGGAGGGGAAAAATTAGAACAAAAGGTTTGGCAATTGTCAATGGGTAAAATTACCCATGTATATATCTGGTAAATAAAAACTATATATATATATAAAACTGACTTAGTAAAAGGTATAAACAAACAATCCTGAATTATTCATTCATCTTAAAGAATCCTCCTATTAAGAAAATAATTTATTCACTGGTTGGATAATTATATAAAGAATGCATGAAAACTCTGTAGAATGAGAAGTGCATAATCCTTTAGAGAAGCATACTTTTTAAAAAATATTTTCCAAAGCACAAATATTTTCTTCTTACTTGTGAATACTGAATGATTTTCATTTCCTTCAAATGCTTGTCCAATAGCATGCTTTGGAAGGGGTAAACCTCCTATAATCAGTCTGCCAATATTAATTTTCACATGGAAAAAATATATCTTTGGCTAGATAAAAAAAAAAAAAACTCAAAATGTATAAGCAAAAGAAAAAAAAAACTAAGCATCAATCACATAATCTACCTTCAAAATGATAATTGCCAGAAAAAATGGCTTAATTATAACCCAGAACTGTAAGGTCAACATTGATTTCTGTTTAACTCAAAGCACAGAATACATCAAATTGTACCACCTAAAGTTGTAATATATATATATATATATATATATATATGTATGTATGTATGTATGTATATGTTGTTAAAAGTTAAGTCGCATTTCTTTATAGGCTAACAAAAAAAAAATTGTAGTTTGTTTTTTTTCTTTTCCCTTAATGATTACCATAAGTGCTATTATATTCACCATTTTGAAAGAAAAGTTTTTTTTCATTGTCTTGGTTGTCTTGTAATAATGCTTTTCTGGAAAACATACGATCATTTTTTTAGAGATAAAATAACATCTTATCAGTTGTCAACTACACTGAATATCAACATGGACTTAAAATGAACAAATCACATGGGAGCTTTAGGCTCAGAGAGCTTAATGGGCCATATAAGCCAAAAGACTTTTATGCTTTTCAAATATATTAGTGGTTAACAATCCAGATTGAATTAATCAATTTTTAACATCTGTCAAAATTTAAATATGTTTAAAAAGCAAAGTGAAATATATCCAATTCAAAATCCTCATTTGTGTTATCTAATACAAATTTATGTACAAAAAACAAAACCTCTTAAAAGGAAACATGGGACAGTGGGAAAATATCCCAGATTTGGAGTTATAGAGGCCTTGTTTGAATCCAAACTCTGCCAAGAATACTTAATAGTTGTGGGATTTCGAGTAAGTCACTTAACCTCAAAGAGTCTTAGTTTCTTTATCTGTAAAATGAGATAATTGGACCAGATGGCCTTTATTTTCCTTTCCACATCTGATTTTATAATCCTACTAACTGAAAATCTCTAATATCATGAAGATATTTTCACTTAATAGAAATTACAAGAATATGTAAGCTGTTTTGTAGTTTTTCATTAGGAAAGATAACCTTCATCTTTTAGTATGGTACCTTGAAAAGTGTAGGATTTGGAGTTAGAGAACCTGAGTTCAAATTCTGACACTGCTGCCTTTGGTAAAACATATAACATATAACCTTTCTAAGATCCAGTTTCTGTATCTCTAAAATGAGGAATTGGACTTGATATCCTCTGAAGTCCTTTCTGGCTTTAATTGCAGCAAATGCTATCACATAGGAGATAATAAATATTTAATAAAATATTTGTTAATTGATTAAAATCTATAATAATTAAATTTGTAAATTTTTCTTAAAGATCTAAGATTGTAGCATTAACTGAAAAATTCAAACATGAATTTCATGTTCCCACTTATGGGAATACCTTAAAAATGATTTGATGTGCTTTTGAGTATAATTAAAAATCTGGGGGGAAAAGAACCTCACCTAGATGTTTTGAAAAATACAGATTATTAATATGTAAATATATTATAAAGCAGCTATATATTCATATATTTACATATAAATACACATATATGTATATATATGCATAATTTTCCCTTAGAGAATATCTTAATTTTGTTGCTATTTTTTTGTTTTCATATCACCCTTATTTCCCAAAATATTCTTTCTTCATCCTCTCAGTTACTCTTTTTAAGAATTAAAAAAAAAAGAAAGAAAAAGAAAAAAAACAAATCAACAGGATTCTGCTATTTCACATTCATACATAGTTCTTTCTGTAAAGAGGTTAAGTTTGATCACTTACATAGTTTCTGGTTTTAACTTTGTTTCTGTTTATATTATTTTAGACATTGTTTACATTGTTTTCCTGATTCTTCTTATTTTACTTTGCATCAGTTCACAAGTTTTTCCATGCCTATCTGTATTCTTTATATTAATTAATTTCTTGTAGCTCACATCACAGTCATGTTGAATAGAATCACAAATGCTGCTTTACAGCACAAAGAAATCTTCATTTCTGTAACCAAAGATAAGTTTTTCTAAAATGTTCTATGTGCTGAGTGTGATGTATGTATGGTAGGCTTGTCTGACAATGATCAGAAAAATATAAGACTAACATTTCACTAATTTACTGTCAAGCTTTGTGCCTCACCCCACCTCCATGTTTTTCCTATAGTTCCCCTCTAAATATGAAAGTCAGTTTCAAACATTTTAACTTTTTAACAAATTTTGATGAAATAATTAATGCCATGTTCACTTTATGAGAAACAAAAGAAAGCTTTTCTGTCTGTCTCGTAGATCCATAAAGCAGCATTGTATATCCGTGAAAAGGTAGCCTCTGGGGAAAGGGAGAAAGTACAGTACCTTGTGGGTCAAATTTTCAAAGACTTCTCTGAATATCTAAAGTTGCATATCCAGAGGGGGCAGAAATTTAAGCTGTGGGGGTACCTTCAGATTAGAAGCCTATTGAGGATTTTGAAAAATGGCCTCACAGAAAAATCCTGCTTCTGAAGACCTTTAAAGAGAACAGGACAATCCTGTGCCAGTTTAAAAGCTGTATGGATATGGTATCTCACACAGAGAGAAAATGTGGATTTGATATAGTGTTCTTATATTTCAGCTAGCCAACAATCTTTTACCCATATAACATTTAAATGAAAATATTTCAAAACCCATCAGTCATCTATTAAAAAGCACAAATGGCTAGTGTTCTTTGTTTTTTGATTTATTTTGCTTTTATCAATGAACTATGAATATAGCAAAAAAAATCATTTTCAATATGATTACTAAGTGTTTTTTCCTCAGAAGACTGGCATCAATTATAAAAAAAAGAAACACAAAAAAGCAATCATCATTTTTGGAAAAGACTAGTTAGAGAACTATTTGCAAATCCTGGGCATATTTCAATTTTTCTAATCTTAAAATTATGGCTCTACAGGCTGATTTCAGAAAGACCTGAAAGACCTATGTGAAATGATACTGAATGAAGTAAACAGGACCAAGATAACATTGTACACACCAACAACAATATTATGTGATGATCAACTGTGATGGACTTGGGTCTTTTCAACAATGAGATGATTCAGGCCAGTTTCAATAGATTTCTGATGGAAAATTCCATCAACATCCAGAGAGAGCATAGTATTTTCACCTTTCGTTTTTGCTTTTTCATTTCTTGTTTTTTTTTTTCCACTTTGATCTAATTTTTCTATGCAGTATGATGAATATGGAAATGTTTTGAAGATTTGTACATATTGAATCTATATCAGATTGCTTGCTGTCTTGAGGAGGAGGGAGAAAAATGTGAAACACAAGGGTTTGCAAAGATGAATGCTAAAAACTATCTGGAGAAATAAAATACTATTAAAAAATATGTCTACACAAGGGAAGTCTTGATTTTATGTGTATGTGTATACCTGATCATAAGATGACCCTTTAGTGGTACAATTTACCAAGGGCAGAGAGTTGCCTAGGTAAAATATTTCTCACTGCTTCATCTTCTCTAAATAGTTAATTAAGAATCACCATATTACCTTCACTTCAATAGCCTCAAGATATTACCCTTCCCTTTTCCTTCACAAATCCACATGGGATCAAGTGAAAATCTTTGTTCATTGTTCAGTTATTTATTACTTTTCATGATGCCATTTGGAGTTTTCTTAACAAAGATAATGAAGTGGTTTGTTATTTCCTTTTCCAGCTCATTTTACAGTTGAAGAGACCGAGGGAAACAGGGTTAAGTGACTTGTCCAGTGTCACAGAGCTAGTAAATGTCTGAGGTGATATTTGAACTAAGGAAATTGGGTCTTCCTGACTTTCGGTCTAGCACTTTATCCATGGCATCACTGTCCCAATAAAAATCTTATTTCATGGCTAATTTCTGATTGGCTCCATTTCTGTTGTAGAAATGCAAGAGAATCCTCAGTCTGAAGGGTTTAGTTGCAGGATGAACGTTTCTAGAATAAAACCTCAATACTGTATCTCTCCAAGTTTCTTTGAACAAAAGCTCCAGTGGGGACTGAGGCCTAATGATTTATTTAACTTTGAAAATCATGAGGGATAAGTAAGATTCTCAAATCATTAAGCCAGATGAATTGTTTAGAGTCATAAATTATTGACAAAAAAGCTAATGGCTCAATTTCTTCAGGTTGGTACACAGAAATCACTGTTTACAGTGATCATGAGCCAGTTTCCAATGGCTACCCCTTTCCATTCAAACCAATATGACAACCTAACACTTGGGGCTGGCCTCAGTAAAGAAATGATGTTTTGTCCCATCAAGACTTTCTGATAATAAAATCAAACACTGGGGTTGTTTTTACTCCCTAGTCTAAAAGCTTTATCAAACTTTTGAGGACCTTGTGTGCAATGTGTCACCAGAAATGGTGTGTGGTATTTTCAAACTGATTTTCTAAGAACACTTGCTAGAATTGTCTCCTGAAGACCCAGGGGAGTGTATACCAACCCAGCATGATACAAAGCACTTGGAGGAATTGGGAAATGAGAGTTCTAAATCCAGTTCAAAAAACATAATTTATCTTCCTATTTTTTTTTATCTATAAAATAGGAATATTCTTTTTTTTTTTTGGGGGGGGGAGTTAATTACATCATGTGATAGGTGCTATATTACTGCAAAATAAGTTATGAAAAAAATTGGAAGACTAATTAACCCAGAATTTGTCTTCAAATATTCAGGAAAATAAACGTTCAACTCCTACTTTGCCCCCTAGATCTAACAAGTACAAGGAGAACTAAGTAATGACTGCTACATGCTCTTATCAGATGCTAGCTGGAGCAGGTGAAGGACAGTGAAAACAGAAAGATTTAAATCTTTTAGAAATTGTTAGCCTTCTCTGCGGAAACAACACATTAGGATGCAGTCAGCAAACTTGGGTTCAAATCCTGTTTCTATTCCCTTACTCCCTCTGTGACCTTAAAAAACCCCTTAACTTTGGGACCCAGTTTCCTCATTTAAAGAAAAAGAAGAAGAGAACACAGTTAGCCTCCTGTTGGTCTAAGGGACCTTCCAACACTATTGTTCATGGTGCTGTTTTGATTTCAACACTGAAAAAATGTGGGCAGAATATAGGGCAACAGAGTTAGTGTTCATGCACACAGGAGAACATCCCAGAATGCTAGTTGCTGATGGTGGGAATAAGGTCAATCTCTCTCTAAGGTCTTGGTTCAAAAATGAATGGAAACTTTTACTTCCAAGTAAATATATTATGCAAAAATAAGACATGCACACATGACTTTGATTGTAATCGTTCTTTGGTTTACTCATCAAAATATCAAACAAAATATAAACAACTTTGGTAATTAAATAAAAATGTAATATCCTATATATTCACAACAATTTGCTCTATGGGAAGTTCTTTTTTTTTTTTTCCTTTTTAAACCAGCAATACATTTCTGCTGGCTTCTACTTTGTTGCATAGATCAGTTCTGTTTATTAGAGAAATTGTTCATTGACTTTTGATAGTCCCATTTTAATAACATTCCAGATTGTCATTCTTCTTTCTCTTAATTTTGAAATTTATGTCATGCCCACATTTAACACACAATCGAAACATTAAGGTTATACTCCATGACTGCACTAACAAATACTCAAGATGAACACTGCCCCATTACATTTTGTAAACCTAGATGTCACCATTAACACAAAAGGGCAAGACTATGCAAGAGGCATATATTTTAACCACACCTAATTCATATTTTAAGCATATTATACTACGAATTCTTTTAAATATGTAATTTCCTGTTCCTCCAAGGGTAAAACTTTACCTCTGAGCTCATGAAAATCAGAGTAAAACTCCCACGGTAACAGATTTGGCTTGGACTGGATTTTAACACCATAGATGAAAACTTTGCACAAGCATCGAGGATAGAACTAGAAAATTCAAGTTGTTTCTAAAGTAGAATTGGCATCAAAAGGAAATTTTTTGTTTTGTTTTCTCTTAAGCAAACACACATCAAGAAGGAAAATTAGTGAAAAAAATATAGCTTTATATACATTAGATGTAATAGGATGTACCATCACCATGAAGACCTCCCTTAAAAAAGTTCTTGCAGGAGGCGATAAATACATTTTTTATTATTTAACATAACTTTCATGATATGTTAACTGTTTGATAGCTTTTAGCCACATATTTTGGCAATATGCTCCTTTTCAAATAAAAATCAAGTTCTACATCTCTCACATGATGTTTACTGTTGGTGGTTTGGGAATAAGATGGCTCATGATCAAAGAACTGATTTGGCAAAGTCTTTTTGAAGTATCTGTAATCTTCAAAAAACCTCCAAACCCTTGGTTTTAATTGTTTTTCCTTCATAAATCAGCAGTGCTCCATTTATAAGAAATGTTAGCAGTCCCAACTGTAATCCAGGTGCTCATATATTCCCTTCATCCAGCATTTTGTTAATGCCTTCACAGAGTTTTTGTAAGTGGGGCTTATAGGTTCCAAAGGGATTGTACAAAGCAGCCAAGAATTCACAATCTGAAAAGTGGTCAAAGACATTGTTAACCCGTCCATGGGATTTGGCAGTTAGATGGCGCTGGATGATCTGATGTAGCATCTCTCTACATTCGTTCAATAATCTGGACAATACATTCCGGTCAAAGGTATAATCAACCTGATAGAAACTGACCACAGTCATTGCAAGCTGATGAACTTTCTTCTTGAACTTCTCCATTAATGCTAGCTCATCTTGGTTAAATTGATTATTCCTGTATAGGATGGCCAGCTTGATGACAGTTTTGATTAGGTTTTTGATGATCTTCTCAGCCTCCTTCTTGTTATGAGTGTATTCCTTTGTCACTCTATAGAGTTCATCTAAAACATCACTGCTTGTATCATCAATCAAGGTTGTCGCTATGGATTTGGACACCATTTTCCCAAGGATCTTCTTTTGGGCCTGTACGGCCAGGTTTTTTGAATTAAAGACATCTGTAGCCACTGTAAAAAAAAAAAAAAAAAAAAAAAAAAAAAAAAGAGGGGAAGAAGTTAGTAAATATGAAGACAGAAAATGCATAACAAAATATATGTTTAAAATGGCTTCTTTATGTGTTTTTGCCTTAGCTATCTGGGGTTGTCTTCCCTTCAAATGATATTAATATCTGTTAAAAAGCAAGGTAAAGGGGCAGCTAGGTGGTGCAGTGGATAGAGGACCAGCCCTGAATTTGGGAGGACCCGAGTTCAAATCTGGTCTCAGACACTTAACACTTCCTAGCTGTGTGATCCTGGGCAAGTCACTTAACCCCAGCCTCAGAAAAAAAAAAAAGAAAAAAAAATAAATAAAAAGCAAGGTAAAGTAAAATATACCAGTTAAAACTCCTTAGTCTAGCATTCAAGGATCTTTATCATTTAATTCTAACAATTTGTTAGGCCAGTAATTCCTAAACTTTTTTTTCCCACTAGATTTTGGTAGTTTTATAAATCTCCTCATCAGAAAAGTACATAGAATGAAGGCATAGAATAAAACAAATAAGATTACAAAGGAAACCAATTTTATTGAAATATAGTGATGAATTTTTTTAAAATTTACTAATCTAAGGTTCAAAATCTCTTTTATCCCCCTTGATGATAATATAACAGATATCAGTAACAGATAATAATCCAACCAAATTGGGCTATTCACCATTTCCCAGGTGTGTCCAATTCTTTTCCATCTGCTTTTATGATATTAGTCCTTCCACATGGGATACCTTTCTTTACTCATCTCTTCATGTCAAAATAGTATAATTTTTTCAAGATCTAGGCCAAATACTACCTCCATAAAATTAAATATGATCTTAACAACAAGAAGGAATTTCTTTTTTCTCTAAATTCCCACAAAGCTCTCTTTGTCCTTCTATGATATTTACCATTATAATTTTGTATTACAGTTATTCATGAACATGTCTTAATTTTCCTACTATATCTTCAGCTCCTTGAAGAGAGGATGTATCTGATTCATTGGTTTATTTTTCTCATACACTAGGTACTAAAAAATAATTGTTGAATGAAGTCTTCTTTTAGATCTATCTGCTCTTTTATAAAAAGATAAACTAGTTTACATGTTATCTATACTTCATCCTACTTCTAACATTTTATTTTTGCTGTATAGTGATTATTTGCTAGTTTAAGGCTACAGTCTTCCCTTCCTTCCTGCATTTTTAATTCTAAGGATTCTCAGCTTTCTAAAAAAATCATGGCTAATCCCCTTTATGATAAAGTAAACAAATATACAGGCACCATTGATAAGCTATAGATATCATATTATTACCTCTTCTGATTTCATGTGACACATACTTAGAAAGCATTTTTTATTCTGGATTGGTTTGTTTTTTTTCCAGTCTGCATTATAGGTCTTTGATATCTCAAAATCATCACCATGAATACCCAGTTTTAACTTCTCACTAATAGGTTTTTTGACTCCCTTGACTTTTATCCACTGCCATATTTTAAGTACAATGGGTAGGGGCAGCTAGGTGGCGCAGTGGATAGAGCACCAGCCTTGAATTCAAGAGGACCCGAGTTCAAATATGATCTCAGACACTTAACACTTCCTAGCTGTGTGACCCTGGGCAAGTCATTTAACCCCAGCCTCAAAAAAAAAAAAAAAAAAAAAAAAAAAAAAAAAAAAAAAGACCAATGGGTGGCAAAGAAAGTATTAGAATTGGGTTTGAGTAGTAGTGAACCATGTAACTAAAAGGAACTGGCTTATCTGTACAATGAGGTAATACCTGCATTATTTATGTCACAAGATTGTTCCTTTAGTCAGTCAAACTGAGGAAAGAAGTTTATAAACAATAATGTTCTTCTTCCTCATTATCTCATAGGTTCTCTTCCAATACACCTCACCACACGTGGGGTGCTGCACACAGTTCTTGAGACACACTAGTTGCTAATATGACAGTTAAGCTCTAAGCTGTAAATTGCCTGCCAGGAGAAAGCATGATCTCCATGAAGGATGAATGATCTCCTATGATCTCCTATGAAGGAGAAATGGAGAAGGATGAAAGCTGGCAGATTTCTCATGTCAGGAAGAAAGCAATGAAAATATGCTTTTGTACCCAGGAATATGGAAATTGAGGACAAAGGATAAAAGAAGTTAAAGGGAAGGGCCTGACAGTTACCCAATTCTATCCACTGATGAGTCTGACTAATCTCCATAAAACTACCAGCAATAACCCTAGGGCTACTTACAACTAGGCACTCACAAGTTTCCTAGTTGAGATGAATACTACCCCATGATTAAAGGGTATACTCTTAAAATTATAGATCACAAGTCCATACCAGTTTGCTCATCTTTAAAAGGTAGCTCAAAGGAACAACATTTACTATAATGGCATATATAGCAAGAACTGCACATCTAAGCCTAGGCTACAGTGTCTTACAAACTCCCAAGTGCCATGATTAATTCTTTGAAGAGATGATTTATTCTTTTCCCTGCTGCTAGGGATCACACTTTTAAAAGCTATTTCCTTCCTTGAATCTCTACTTTTCTCAATGTCAAATCATTGCTCCTTGCTGGATACTGTAGGGTTTCCTAATGTTGAGCAGCTCAGCTTATTGTCATGGAGTATGGAAAGGAAGAGGGACATTCCCTTCACCTTACACTGCCTTTGGGTAGAAGCAAATCCAAACAAATATTCTTGGTGGCCTCAAATGCCTCTGAGGATGGCCCTTTGGAACTGAAAGGCATGGTTTGTTAAGAGGTCTCTTTAAGGTTTGGCAATTGTCAATGTTGTGAAATTACCCATGCATATATCTGGTAAATAAAAACTATTAAAAAAAAAAAAAGAGAGAGGTCTCTTTAAAAGGGCATGGCCAATGAATGGCCAATAAGAGCCCTTCTATATCCTGACTCTACATAAAGGGAAAACAAGATCAGATCTATGTATGACCCTACTGTCATACTGTCAATACCTAGATGGAGTTACCCATTGCCATCAAGAATTTCAAAGTGACCACTGCATACCTCTGAGACTGTTTAAGATGAAAGGAAAAGATAATGATAAATTTTGGAGGGAATGTGGGAAAACTGGGTAACTAAGGCATTGTTGATGGAGTTGTGAAATGATCTAACCATTCTGGAGAATAGTTTGGAACTATGCCTAAAGGGCTATAAAACTCTGCATACCTTTTAACCCAGCAGAGCCATTACTGGGTCTATATCCCAAGGAAATCATAAAGCAGGAAAAAGGACCCACATGTGCAAAAACGTTTGTAGCAGCCCTTTTTGTGGTAGCAAAGAATTGGAAAATGAGTAGGGACCCATTAATAAGGGAATGGCTGAATAAGCTGTGGTATTTGAAGGTGATGGAATATAAATATTGTTCTATAAAAAATGATGAATAAGCTGCTTTTAGAAAAGTCTAGAAAGATTTGCAAAATGCTATTAAGGGAAACAACCAGAACCAGGAATACATTGTTCACAATAACAGCAAGAATGTGTGATGATCAATTATGAAAGAGTTGGTTCTTCTCAGTTGTTCAGTGATCTAAAGCAATCCCAAGAGACAAAAATGCCATCTGAATCCAGAAAAAGAACTATGGAGAATGAATGTAAATCAACACATGCTATATTTTCACTTTTTTTCCTTTTTTAAAAAATCTCTTCCATAGTGTTTTTTTTTTTTTCCATTTTGCACTGGTTTTTCTCTCCTAATACAATTAATAAAGCTATGTATGTTAAAAATAAATAAATTTTTAAAAATTTCAATTTACTATCCCCATATTATTATTATTATTCATTGATAAGGAAAAATATTACAAAAAGGTACTATGAATCTAGTAATGCTTTTTAATGAATTTGGTTTTTATTAATTGCAGGAATATCTATTTATAATTTGAAAATCAATAATATCCATATGAATAATATGTAATATTATTTTTTCAATCTCTACTGTGCATGTTTCCTCCTTATACTTACTATCTTTCTGCATGATTTCTTTGAACTAACTAAAAACTTATCATTAAAAAAAAAAGAGTTTAGAAGTGTAAGTGAAATTTGGGATAAGAATTCACTATTTGACAAAAACTGCTGAGAAAATTGGAAATTAGTATGGCGGAAACTAGGCATTGACCCATACTTAACACCGTACACCAAGATAAGGTCAAAATGGATTCATGATCTAAGCAAAGAATGAGATTATAAATAAATTAGAAGAACATAAGAAAGTTTACATCTCAGACCTGTAGAGAAGGAAGGAATTTGTGACCAAAGAAGAACTAGAGATCATTATTGATCACAAAATAGAAAATTTTGATTGTAGCAAATTAAGAAGTTTTCATACAAACAAAACTAATGCAGACAAGATTAGAAGGGAAGTAATAAAGTGGGAAAACATTTTTACAGTCAAAGGTTCAGATAAAGGCTTCATCTCAAAAATATATAGAGAACAGATTCTAATTTATAAGAAATTAATCCATTCTCCAATTAATAAATGGTCAAAGGAAACGAATAGGCAATTTCCAGATGAAGAAATTGAAACTATTTCTGGTCATATGAAAAGGTGCTCCAAATAATTTTTGATCAGTGAAATGCAAATTAAGACAACTCTGAGATACTACTACACACCTCTCAGATTGGTGAAATGAGGTGAATGTTGGAGAGGATGTGGGAAAACTGGGACACTGATACAATATTGGTGGAATTGTAAATGACTCCAACCATTCTGGAGAGAAATTTGGAACTATGCTCAAAAAGTTTTAAACTGTGCATACCCTTTGATCCAGCAATGTTACTACTGGGCTTATATCCCAAAGAGATCTTAAAGAAGGGAAAGGGGCCCACATGTGCAAAAATATTTGTGGCAGCCCTTTTTGTAGTGGCAAGAAACTGGAAATTAAATAGATGCCCACCAGTTAGAGAATGGCTGTATAGGTTATGGTATATGAATGTTATGGAATATTATTGTTCTATAAGAAATGATCAGCAGGATGATTTCAGAGAGGCCTGGAGAGGCTTATATGAACTGATGCTAAGTGAAATGAGCACAACCAGGAGATCATTATACACTTCAACAACAATACTATAGGATGATCAATTCTAATGGATGTGGTTCTCTTCAACAATGAGAGGATCCAAACCAGTTCCAATTGTTGAGTAATGAAGAGAACCAGCTACATCCAGTGAAAGAACTATGGGAAATGAGTGTGGACTACAACATAGCATTTCCATTCTTTCCGTTATTGTCTGCTTGCCTTTTGTTTTCCTTCTCAGGTTATTTTTACCTTATTTCTGATTTTTCTTGTGCAGCAAGATAACTGTATAAATATGTATACATATATTATATTTAACATATACTTTAATATATTTAACATGTATTGAACTATTTGCCATCTAGGGGAGGGGGTGGGGAGAAGGAAAGGAAAAGTTGGAACATTGCAAGGGTCAATGTTGAAAAATTGCACATGCATATGTTTTGTCAATAAAAAAATTAAAATAAAAAAAGTGTAAGTGAAGTTAGCAGGCTCTTTTGTGCTTTGAAAATGGTAGCTGCTTATGTAATAGGAATATACTGTGTTCCAAAGAGGGGAAGAGGGACTGTCTTGAAGGGGAAACTCTACAAAAAAAGGAGAAACTACACATGGGAAGATGCAATTTTTTGCAGACCTAACCATTTTGCTCTTGGTTACCCCATTTTTTTCATCCATGTATAAGAGATCTAATATTAAAAGCATATGACTAGAAAGTACTTCAGGAATATCAAATATTTGCACAAAGACTTAAAAAAACACTTCTAGGACATGGTTAAAACAAGCTCCTTTCATGAAATGAAATAGCCAAAGAAGAAATTGAAATTTAAAATTAACATTAAAAAATGAAGAATTATGACAACAGTTAATAGGTTCAAAGTTTCATTATGATTCTGGAAAAAAAAAATTTTGCCAGAAGGTCTAAGATGACCAAGGGTAAGTTGGTTTTGAAAAGTTCTTCTATTGAAATCAGTGTGTCATTCAAAATGCCCCTATGAAAAGAGGAAGTGTCTAGGATACGAAGGTGAAAAAGCACAGGATTTGGGGCTACTTAAGAACTAAAAACTAAAACCAAACTGTCTCAATTATGGAAACTGCTACATGAAAGCACTGAAGACAGGAAAAGGTATAATAAAGATTCCAATTACAATTCTAAGTCAAGTTCTTCTTTGTAATATATTAAATTGTCAATTTTTTGATCTTTTGATTCTAAACTATGTACCATCAAAATAAGATATGGTTTTCCTCCTAATTCTTTTTTTCTAAAGACATTTTTCATTGATTCAAAAAATGGTTTGATGTTACACCTTTAAAATGGAAACAACAACAACAAACCAAGGAAAATAGAGAAAAGTTCCCAATCTTTTCAAAACAAAACAAAATGTAGGACTAACAAAAACAAAACAAAACAATTTATATACACTTTCATTTTGTGATGAGAAATGTTTCTTGTTCAGGCATAGTCTGTAACAAATTAGCTCAAAAGCATCTTCCAACTCTTGTGATTCTATCATAATAGTTACATGGCCCCTTTTATCCTTTTACAAATAGTATACATCCTAGGTTTTACTTAAGAGCAAAGCTTCTCAAACTGAGAGTCGGAACCCCATCTGAGGTCACATAACTGAATATGGAATCACAAAATTATGATTATCATCAGTAAATGTTTGATATGTATGCTAATTTTATATATCTATATACCCAGGGTCATATAAAAATTTCTTGACCAAAAAAGGGTCATTAATGAAAAAAGTTTAAGCCCCTCTTAAGAGTCCTGTAATGGGCTTCCAAAGATAATCAGGGCTAGAAATTATCCAATGATACTATAAAGATATGTGATTTGTTCCAAATTCAAATGTTTGAAGGTTAGTCGAGATTAATCTAACAATATCTCCAAAAGGCTCATGATTTAAAAAAAAAATCAATTAATCTTCTTGAATGTTTTCAAGAAACTTTTTGCAAAATTTCATTAATGTAAACTGCAATTAAAAAAAAAAAAACTGAGGAAATTAGAACCAAATAAATAAACTAAATAACTAAATAAAAAATTCAAACAAACAACAAAAGAAATGAAAATGCTATATTGTGATCTATATTCATTTCCCACAGTCCTTTCTCTGAGTATAGATGGCTCTCTTCATCACAAGATCATTAGAACTGGCCTGAATCACCTTGCTGTTGAAAAGAGCCACGTCCATCAGAGTTGATCATCGTATAATCTTGCAGTTGCCATGTACAAAATCTGCTCATTTCACTTAGCATAAGGTTCATCTAAGTCTCTCCAGACCTGTCTAAAATCATTCTGCTGATCATTTCTTATAAAACAATAGTATTCCATTACATTCATATACCATAACTTATTCAGCCATTTTCCAACTGATGGGAATCCACTCACTTCTCAGTTTCTTACCACTACAAAAAGGGCTGCCACAAACATTTATTATATGTGGGTCCCTTTCCCTCCTTTAAGATCTCTTTGGGATATAAGCCCAGTAGAAACACTGCTGAGTCAAAGGGTATTCACAGTTTGATAACTTTTTGAACATAGTTCCAAAGTGCTCTCCAGAATGGTAGGATCCATTCACAATTCCACCAATGATGTATTGGTGTCCCAGTTTGTTTGAACTATTTCTTAAAGGAAACTGAAGACATATCAGCCAAGATAGCCAATGTAAAGGCATGGAAAGCAGAAATGGAGTTTATTGAGGAGGAGGAAGCATGATCAGACCTGCACTTCAGAAAAGTAATTTTAGTGGCTATAATTGTAATTATAATGGGTAGTCAACTCCAAGGTGTTCATTGTTTGGATCAACTAGTTCATTATTTCAGGATACAGCTTTCAAAATAAGAATGGTAGGACTAAACAAGCCTGAAGAAAGAGATAAGAAAAATAGTCTTTTTACTGCCATGCTATTCTTCAGAGTAGGATAGGAGTATAAGCATTGTGGAGGAGAGGTGGGACACTCTGACATCGGGTGTAAATTCTTCCCCAAATAGAGTACTTTTCTCTATCTGGACACCTGAGACATCTCACTGAACCCTCCCTACTTTTAGGCTAGTCATAGCCTTTAATACTTAATTAATTGTCCCAATGCTCTTAATATTTGTGTAGATAATTTGTTAATTGGCCATGGTCAGAAATATCAGGAATCTAATTCACACTCCACCATTTGCTGCTTCACTGGAATGTAAGGTCTTTCTTGTTCTATAACAACAATAACAACAATCTATTTGCTCCCTTTTCCCTTCTTGCATCATGAAAGCTGCCACAACAATTTAAATACTACTTTAATGTTTTTCAGGGTTCCTTATCTGTATGTGTCCTTAGAGCTCAGATTGACCTTGGAGTCCAAATGCAGGGGTCCTGGATCCTAAGCTGGCCATAGTGAGAAATATTACCTGCAGTGGGGCATGGATTGATTCTATTCCTTTTAGAAAGATCAATTTCTGGGAAGCTGACTCAAAAGGATCAAGGCCTTGATGAGTCTTACTGCCCACAAGATCCCACTGGGATCTGGGTTCTAATTCAGGTTCTATTCATATCTTAATATCTTCATCTGTAAAATCAATATGAAGAATGAGACAATCCATAAGCTTCCTTCCAATTCTTTCTTGGCCTTCAGTTTTCTCAAGAAAGAAAACAAGAAGACTGGATTAGATGGCCTTTAAGTGGGAAGAAGTGGGAAGTTCTTGAACCAGTGATCTCATCAATGCATGAAACTTCCTGCCTCCATTTGCAGCTACACATGCCTTCACAAACCTCCTAAATAGCTAAAAAATGAATGAATGCTGCCATCGATCCTATTACAATTTAACTACTTGAGGGCAGAAAGGGTATCTTTATTATACTGCATTATTATCAATATAAATATTTAATAGCTAATACACATTTTCCCTCCTAGAAGAGAGATATATCCTTAGATTGCTTCATTCAGTAACTTAAAACCGTTAACAACCCTTTAACATATCATCTAACCATTTTTTTAGAGAAAAAAATCTAATATAGCTTGATTATACATGGAAAGGAATACTGATAGATTTAAAGTATATAATTCAGATTTGTATAGCCTGGGAAAGAGAAAGTAAGTTTTTAAGCACCAAAGACACAAAATTAACATTTGAAACAAAGAGTTCTACCCATGTGAAAATAGTTTATAAAGTTTTCCCTACTCCAAATGGCCTCATTTTGGATGAGCGGTACACAATAACTAGGGTATTTATTCTTGTCTTTATACACATATATGTGTACATAGCAGGGACTAGTTTTACTTAACATCTTCCCTCCCTCAAGAAAAACATTATCTCTTTAATCTTCACAATTCTATGAAATGTATTAATGTCCCCAATATTACGATGTGCTAGCAGGCTCAACAAGGTTAAACAATCTGCTCATGACTATAAAGCTTTTAAGTGTCTGGTACAGGATATGAAACTAGGTTTTCTTGATTTCAAGCCTCTAACTGCTATGCAATCCTGCTTTCCCATTAGGATGTGATTATCACAAGGCCCAATTCTTGTAATTTCTGTTTTTAAACAACAGAAAATCAGGAAGTCCAGCTTATAAATATGGCATTGTAGATTTTAGTACAGTGTCTTATAGATGGAAATTGATTCTATGGAATAATTATGATGGAAATGAAATTATAAGGAAAAAATCTTTCCTTAAGATTCCTTCTCCCTTCTTTCTTCCAAGGGTAGGCTTTAAAAACAGCCTTCCCCCCCACCCCTACTACTCTTCTTATCAGGCCTAATTTTTCCATTTTAGCTATCAGAGCTTTACACAATTCTATGGAGAAGCAGTTTTACTTCCTTGAAGAGAAAACTTACAAGGAAACTACACTTCTGGCCAAGCAACATTTCTCAGTTACCACTTACTTAACGTTATTCAGTTACTTAAATGATTTGAACAATTGAGAAAGAGAAGTTGCTTTTTTTTTAAGTTCTTTTTTTTTTTTTTTTAAACTTTAATGTAAGGGGAATTTCAAATATTATATAGCTATTCATCTTCACTTTATTTTTGTGTGTGAATACCCAGGGTTTTCTTTTTTATATATAAAGGATGCTGCTAATAAACTACTGATAGGATTACAGTGTAGACCTTATCTCTTATTTGGTCTCTTTATAAGGGATCATCCCTATGAGTTGCCTGACCAGGGCTATTATGATATTTAAGGCACAGTACTTTTGCTTTGTGCAAATACTGATTTATCTGGGGATAAAAACCTCCATTTGCATTGTGTTTTGAATAAGTTCAACAGCCCAAGCACAGCTATATATGTGCACTCTCAATTATAGTCACTTCTGCTCTCCTATATGCAAACAGACAAGCATGTTCCTCCAGGGAAACAGCTTTGCATGTTACCACCAGGTTTGGAAAACAAATTTTTTTTCCCATTTAGATACTTGAATCAATACTTCTCATTTCTTCATATACATTTCATACTCTGGTTTTTCTCAAGTTAATCTTGTCCCCATTACTGATGCTTTAGTATGCTTTTGAAAATGATTAGTTGTTAAAATTGTGCAACTCTAACAAGATAAGGCTATATATACATATGTTTTAGAGAAAGTATGATGAAATAAAACTTCTTCAATTGAAGAGGAAAAACACATCTGTCCTGCTCTATTGCTTGCTCAATTTTCTTAAGTAACAATATTACGAAATAAAAGTTATGCTCCCAGGAAAGGAATAAGGTGAGTATGTACAGAGGCCATGAAAGGACAAAATTCTAGAAAGTTCAAGTCAATGTTTTATAAAAATAAGAAGTGCAATTTTATATGCAAGTAAATTATTAAGAAACAAAAACATGTCAATGCTTATATATAAAAAATTAGGGGGCAGCTAGGTGGCACAGTGGATAGAGCACCAGCCTTGAATTCAGGAGGACCTGAGTTCAAATCTGGTCTCAGACAGTTAACATTTCCTAGCTGTGTGACCCTGGGCAAGTCACTTAACCCCAGCCCCAGGAAAAAGGGAAAAAAAAATTCAAAAGTTTGAAATTGTAATGTACATAAAATAAAATAATACCATACCATTTCATGGAAATGATGTGGTGAATAAGACCAACAAAAAGATCCTAGGTAGCTTTGTGTGCCATAGGGAATAGGCAGTAATAAGAAAGGACCCAAATTTTACTGTCTAAGCCTAGTTAGTGGGGCAAGCAGAAAGGAAAGAATCTTAAGCATCCTTAAGTGGGCTTTTTGTTTTTTAGCAGGCCTTTTATATTTTTAGGTGGATTCTGGTTGAATTCCTTTTTCCAATTTCTTGCACTGATAGGATATCACATCCCATAGAAGGCCAAGTTATGATGTCAACCCCTGAGGTTGACTTTCTCCCACAAAAGAACCTACAGATTCATTAGGAAATGGCCACAAGTTCTCTAGGACTTTGCCTGCCTTAATGGCATAATAAGATCTATACCTCTTGATCTAGAGATGATATAAGCCTACAAATTTTTTTCATATACCTTGTGACACTGACTTGAAACCCAAATATATTTTGGGGGGTCCAAACCTCTGCACACCCAGAAATAGACTTGGAGTGATAATACAAGTATCAAGATTTTTTTTGGAACAAAGATTATCATAAAGCAAATTTCTATTATGGGAATCTAATTTTATCACTAATTCCTATTTCTAATTTAGGGAATGCACTCTGTTGGGGAAAAAAATTGACTCTTGGATAGAAGACAAATACTATTTTAGAATGGCTCTACTTCTTAAAGCATTGTACTTAAGGTCCTTTCAAAGACTTGGAAGATCTTGGTTTGAATTTCAGATCTGTTACTTTCTTGATCTGTAACCTTGAACATGAGACCTTCTGGGGCTTAGAGTGGATTGGACCAGATGGCTTTATCAACTCCAGCCTCACCTCCCTGAGGTCATAGTCCTCTTTGGAATGAAGGACAAATGACAAACAACAACAACAACAACTGCCAAAGGCATATGTATCCAGTAATTATCCTTCCAATGTTCTGGTAGTAATACATTTTATGGCTAGGTGAATGATTAACTATTATTTCTCTTTTTTAAAGTGGTGTGTAATATTGGCATTGAATAACATTTTCCACCTAGGACATACCCGTTAGCTATGGAAGAGGCAGACTGTTATATTCATAATTTCATTTCCTCCTCAATTTGATTTCCATCATTCAGAAATGGGTCAAATATTTGGAAATGATCATTATTTTCAAGCAATAGAGTTTGCTGTATGAAGAATCAAAATACTCTGTGAAAGTTACACATTCAGGTTCTACATGGATGCCTTATGACAACATGAAGTGTCTTTAAAGGTTATAGCAGGAGCAACTAAGTAGCACAGTTCAAATCTGGCTTCAGACACTTAGCACTTCCCAGCTGTGTGACCCTGGGCAAGTCACTTAACCCCAATTGCTTCAGCCAAACAAAACAAAACACAAAAGGTCACTTCAAGTGAAATGCAAGATAAAAAAGTTCTGAGTTTGAGCCCACTCAGTGATGAACTCTGTATCTATAACCTGAAGACTAGCTAAAGCTTAGGAGAAGCTCAAGGTTGGCCAGAACAATGCACTTTCTAAGACATAGTGAGGCTTCGATCTGTATTGTCAAAGGGAGTACCAATACCAAGGAAATATGATTCTTATGGAGTATAATTCAAGTGATGGACAATAAAGGAGAGTTCTTAATGAGGTACTCTAATTTTAAAATATTCTTCTTGAATTTTATTAAAGTAAGAGATATGAGGAAAATACCTTAAAGCATTGTACTGAGCATCCACTTTCCACAAGCAGATACCATTTTGGATGTTAAAGTAAATAAATTACCTTATGGAAGCGTGAATAATTGTGCTTTCTACCATGACTGAAACTCCTTAAAAATTTGATATATAGTTAGAGGAACTAGGTTCCAGCACTGTCTCTGCAAATTAAATGGGCCCCTGGACATATCACAACCTCTTTATATCTCATTTTTCTTCATCTGTAAAATAAGGAGCTTGGACAAGAGGACTGACCATCTCTAATTCCTATGAACTCATGAACTCATGAAACTATTTACTAACACATCAGTGAAGGTACTTTTCTATTTTTATCAGTGAAGCACTGACATTGACCAAAATTCACAATCATTTGTGATTAGAGAAATATCTAAGAAAAACAATGTAAAGTTAACTCCTTTTGGGAAGAAGAATTTTAACACATTTGGATTAAAAGACATCGATTTTAGCACAGTTTTTTGTTTTTTTACTTGCCTAAAATTAAATAAGAATCCTATTTTAGTCATATAAAATTGGCATATGAAAAATTAATTTACTAAAAAATTTAATGATATATTCTAAAAAGTTTTAGTTTTTTTTTTTTCCTCCAAGAGTGGACAATTCTAAAGAAGGTTTTTATTTATTCACGTTCTTGAGGCTATGAATCTCTGTGTTGATTCATATATGATCCAATTTTCCAGTAGGGAATGTTCAGAAAAATCCTCTAAACAATTTCTACTTTTTTCCACTCTCCCTTTCCTAGGCATATATTCTTGCTAGATGTTGGATCTTGATGAATATTCATATTCATATGCTGTTTGGAAGGCTAGATATAAATCCAGTTCTAGTATTCCTAACATAACATCTGGCTGTATGTGAATGAGCTTCTACATATTTGTCATTGGTTCAATGAACAGTCTTTTAGTTATCACCAGATCACTCAGTGTCACATGGGCAACTGGAATCAAGGTTCAGTGCTGACCAAGGACAATTGTTATTTTAAATGCCACAATGTTTCTTGGTCACTGCGAAATCACATTCATCAGAAAATGTTAGCTCTGAAAAGTTCAAATGACAATGATTTGTTGTGTTCAAAAATAGCAATTCTTATAACAGGAGTGACACAATTCCTAAAACACAAGAAAAGAACACCTTAGGCACATGGGATCAGAGATTTAGGAGTAAAAGGGACCTCAGAAATTACCTGGTATAACCTCCTTATTTTATAGGTAAGAAAAATAAAGCCCATAAAATGACTTGACTAAGTCAAATTTCTATCACCCCCATGTACCACACTAACTTCAAAGGGAATCATGGTTAATGAAAGTAGGAAATAAACTTGATTCAGTCCCCTCTCTCTGATAAAATTCTCTGCAGATGATTTTCAAATCAATATAGTCAGCCCTCACCTCTCTCCTGCTGCATCACTTATCATGCTGATTGAAATGGATGTATTGTACGCATCTCAATTATAACATATCCAAAACAGGACTCCTCATCTTTTCTCTCTAAAAGATCTTACCTATTTCTATTGAGGGCACCAGTGATTTACAACAGTGGTGTTATTCTTGACTCTTCACTTTCTATCATCCTAGTTATCCAACCAGTGTCTAAATCATTTCATTTCTACCACCAGAACATCTTTTAATCATCAGTTTTTCTCCCTATCATTCCATATTCATATCCCTAACTCTCCATCATTTTTCTATTGAAAAAAAAAAAAAAAAAAAAAAAACAAAAAAACAAAAAAACCAAAAAACCAAACCAAACCAAAACAAACAAACAAACAAAAAAAAACCAAAAACCTTTTTTGGACTTTATTATTTTTGTTAAAGCTTTTTTATTTTTCAAAATATATGCATAGATAATCCCACAATATTAGCCCTTGCAAAACCTTGTGTTCCAGTTCCCCTCCCCCCAAGATGTCAAGAAGTCCAAGATATGTTAAACATGGTAGAAATATGTTAAATCCAATAGATGCATACATATTTATACAATTATCTTGCTGTACAAGAAAAATCAAATAAAACCAGAAAAGAAAATTATTAAGAAACTAAAATACAAGTAAACAACAAAAAGAGTGAGAATGCTATGTAGTGAACTACTTTCAGTTGCCATAGTCCTCTCTCTGGGTAGATGGCTCTTTTGACCACAAGACCATTAGAACTGGTCTGAATCATCTCACTGTTGATGAGAGCCACATACATCAGAATTGATCATCATATAATATAATGCTCTCTTTAAAATGTAATATTCTCTGTTGAGGTTTTCTTGGGGTCTTTGAAGGCAGCCTTCCTTTCAGTTCAGTAATCACCACAAGTACAGCCAGGGATTAAAGTCCAAATCCTTTACTGTCTCTTTCCAAGTCTTGTCTTCTTTCCTGTGGCCCAGTTAGCTTTCTTAAAGCCCAGATCCTTTATTATATCCTTCTTGGGGCTGGACAGTTTTCTGGAGAGCCTTTCAGTCTGGCCTTGGTTCCGAGAGCTTGAGCTCCGGCCTGCCTTCTCTGGCTTCTGAATCTTTCCCACGGAATCCTGGCTGAGGCTCCCAGAGCTTCTAATGTGCTTGTCTTTCTGGCCCTAAGACCCACTGAGTATACACCAATCATTATTTCACTAGGAAACTATTATTTATTGTAGGATTAAATCAATGCTAAACTAGATTTAACCATTGTCTCTTCAATTCCACTTAGTATCTTGTTTCAAGTTCTGGCCCATAACATCTTCTTGTAGGATTAAATCAATCATACTGAATCATGCTAAATTAGAAAACTATTGTGTCTATCAATTCCATTGACTTAGTACCTTGTAAGAATCCTTTGTTTCTAGTTCAGAGTTCTGGCCCATAACATCATAATATTGCTGTTGCTGTATAAAATGATCTTTTGGTTCTGCTCATTTCACTTAGCATCAGGTCCTATAAGTCTCTCCAGGTCTCTCTGAAATTACCATTTCTTATAGAACAATAATATTCCATAGCATTCATATACTGTAACTTATTCAACCATTCTGCAACTGATGGGCATCTATTCAGCTTCCAGTTTCTTGCCACTACAAAGAGGGCTGCCACAAACATTTTTACACATGTGGATTCCTTTTCCTCCTTTAAGATCTCGTTGGGATATAAGCCAACTGGGTCACAGGGTATGTACAGTTTGATAACTAACTCTTTGGCTATAATTCCAAATTACTCTCCAGAATGGTTGGATTCCATCCACAATTCCCAGTTTTCCCACATCCCCTCCAACATTCGTCATTATCTTTTCCTATAATTTTAGCCAATCTGCGAAGTATGCAGTGATATCTCAGAGTTGTCTTAATTTACATTTCTCTGATCAATAATGATTTAGAGCACCTTTTCATATGATTAGAGATGGTTTCAATTTCTTCACCTGAAAATTGTCTGTTCATATCCTTTGGCTATTTATCAATTTCTTCATCATTTTTCAATGGGATTGTAAAAAAAAAAAAAAAAAAAAAAAAAAAAAAAAAAAACTCCCTATTGGTCGCTCTCTACCTCAAATCTGTTCCCTCTTCAGACTAATTACCAAATAGGTGCCAAAATAATTTTTTTAAAATAGTGCAAATCTGACCATAGTTGCTTTCCTATCAATAAACATTTATGGGCCCTTAATACCTTTAGGATTAAATATACACTGACTGCTCTAGTACCCGAGATATCTTTCCACATTTCACTAGTTCTTTCTTTAAGAACTTTAACATTTTGCTCAGCAAATTGATTTTAGAAAGGCCTGAAAAGATTACAAGAACTGATGCTGAGTATCCTTTGATCCAGCAGTGTTATTACTAGGCTTATATCTCAATAGAGTTATTAAAGAAGGGAAAGGGGCCCATATGTGCAAAAATGTTTGTGGCAGCTCTTTTTGTAGTGGCCAGAAACTGGAAAAAGAATGGATGCCCATCAAATGGAAAATGGCTGAATAAATTGTGGTATATGAATGTTATGGAATATTATTGTTCTGTAAGAAATGACCAGCAGGATGAATACAGAGAGGCTTGGATAGACTTACATCAACTGATGCTGAGTGAAATGAGCATCATTATATACTTCAACAACAATACTATATGAGTATCATTTCTGATGGACATGGCTCTCTTCAACAATGAGAGGATCCAAATCAGTTCTGTCTGTAATGAACTATAATGAACTATATATGTAATGTTCTAACTGTCTGTAATGAACTATAATGAACTATATATGTAATGAACCAGCTATACTCAGAGAAAGAACACTGGGAAATGAGTATGGACCACAACATAACATTTCCACTCTTTCTGTTACTGTTTGCTTGCATTTTTGTTTTATTCTTCTCAGGTTTTTTTTCTTTCTAAATCCGAGCTTTCCTGGGCAACAAGATAACTGCATACATATGTATACACATATTGTATTTCACATATATTTTATTTAACCTGTATGGGACTACCTGCCATCTAGGGGAAGAGGCGGGGAGAAGGAGAGGAAAATTTGGAACAGAAGTTTTTACAAGGGTCAGTGTTGAGAAATTACTCGTGCATATGTTTTGTATATAAAAAGCTATAATAAAAAATAAAATTAAAAAAAAAAAAAAAAGAACTAATGCTGAGTGAAAAAAGCAGAATGTAACAACAAGATTGTGCAATGGATCAACTATGACAGAGTTGGTTCTTCTCAGTGATTCAGTGATCCAAAGAAATCCCAATAAATTTTGGTTGGAAAACTTCATCCATATCCATAGAGAGAACTATGAAGACTGAATACAAATCACACTTGCTGTGTTCACTTTTTTTCTTTGTTTTTTTTTCTTTTGTGTTTTTTTTCTCTTTTGTTCTGATTTTTCTCTTTTAACATGATTCATAAGGAACTATGTTTAAAAAAATAATGAATGTACATGTATAACAAAACAAAAATTCTGTTCAGAGGTTACCTTACATATGGAGCCTTTCCCTAGCCTCTCCCCCAGCTGTTTAAGCCTTCTTATTATTAGTATTTATGTACTGCCCACACAGACATATGTATGTAGTTTCCCTCAACAGAAAAAGCTACTTGCAGGAAGAGTCAGTTTCATTTTTGTCTTTGTGCTTAGTACAATATAGGCATGTAGCAGATTCTGACTGAATGCTTATTGATTGGTACTCCCCTTTATAAACTTACAAATTCCTCAAGGGTAGGAACTAAACTATTTTTTCTTCCTATAAGACCCACCCCAACTCCAGTACCTAGCAAAGCCTCCTGCAAAAGGAAGGTGATTAATAAATGTCTGTGGAATCAAGGATATTAATTTCTATAACTTGTTATTTTATTTCCTTCCCTATCCCCACATACCTCTCTCTTCTTGTTTCTGCTTTCCCTAAACCCCCACAACAACCCATTTGTAAGAAGTAGGACATGTTTACTATTCCATTTCTCTAGCAAATTCCAAAGGTTTCCAAGGGAAAGTATCAGTATCCAAGAAAAACCTCAACATATTGGTGTATTTTAGGATCAGTAACCCCTTGCCCCCAAGCTTAAGAACAAATGAGAGAATATAAGTAAAGTACTCTGCAATCTTAAAGCACTATGTAAATACTAATCATTATTATTGTTGTTGTTAGCAGCTCTCAAATATGCATCTTAGTGAAACTTTCCAACATCCTTTTTATGACCTCTGCCCAATAACTATATTAAAATATTAAAGTTTAGTCAAGCATTTTATAACCATGTTAGTGGCTGGAGAAGTTTGGTGCAGGAAATAGCCTCAAGGGTTTCAGCCAATTAAAAAAAAAGAAGAAAAAAAAAAAAAAAAGAAAGAAAGAAAGCCAAGGCTTCAATGGGGCTTGCTGTGTCTTTCAAGGGGATAGAGAGTGAGAACTGGTTTTGGGGACTCTACTTACTCACTGGCAGTAAAGCCAAAGTAAAAGATGCTTTTTTGGACATGATACATAGAGAGAACAGCTAGCCCAGAAAAGATTAGGTCTCCAAATGACAATTCATAGCTTCTTCATTTTAACCTCAAGGCATACAATTTCTTTTAGTTGATAAACTAAAGCAGAATGGTGCTATTTTGACATACAACAAAACTTTTTTTTTAAACCTTATTTTGTCTTAATTTTGTTAGTGGTGTAATAGTCATAACAACATTAACCTAATTCACCTCATGGAATTTTTACTTGATTTCAAGCTATGTTAGGCATGAGAATCATTCTAGTGTCAAGAAGGAAGCAGGGTACAGTGGAAAGAGCTGATTCTGAAATCTGAAGCCCTTTACTTGCATGGAGAGGACTAACCCTTTGTTCACAACCTTTAGCAAGTATGCTGCTATGGTGAATTATTTTCAAGGAAAATAATTCCTTTTGTTCTATTTTTGTTTTTAAAAAGGCAAGTTCTCTTCCTAGCAAACCATGGGACAGTGAGAAGAACACTGAATTTGGAGTCAGGATCTACTGAGGCTAAAGTAGAATACTTGTTACTCACTTGCCATCATCATCTTGAACAAGTCACTTGAGCTCTAAAATCGAGGAATAGCCTAAGATTCTTCCCATAATTGCGTGAAATAAGAGACTTCCAATTTGAAACCTAAGGCCACAAACGTGGAGGGGAAAAAAAATACCCTACTCTACTCAGATGGACATCATGATTGGAAAAATGAGAACAATCAGTGATGAAAGTCTGAATTTTCAACTCTTTGAGAAAAGGAAAGAGAGGCTGTGTGCCCCAGGAAGTGGTATTTATTAAAAAGTTAGACTGGTTTTGCATACATGTTTAGCAGTTACTCAACTACTCAAAAAGTAACTTTCCAATTACTACTACATATCATTATAGTTACAGTTAGGAATTTGATAGCCTCAATTTCACTTAGCCATAAGAAATGTAGGGATGCTTGTGAGTTCTACTATTCTGAAGAGTAGTTGAAATGCAAAGCATGCTTCACCCAGTTTCCCAGGATAGTAGATTTTAAATGCATTTTTTCCTTGACAATTCCTTTTTTTTTTTTTTTCCAGCAGACTTCAGGAAACTAGATCTGGAATATATCTGGAATCTCAATTTTTTTCTTTCTCATAGAGTATGTTTAACAGAAAGAATTGATGAATTTCCTAAGGTCACAAGTAGTTCTTAGATACCTTTTCTATAACATTTTGGAGCTCTATTGGTTATGTATAAGACCAGTGAAACTGATATTTCATAAACAAAACCCTATAAATCTTAATGTTGTAATCCTTGACCTCTAAGATCCCTTCCAGCTTTACATTTATAACCCTCTTACCCTATTTCTCATTTCTATCAGTCATTGAAATTGGGGAGGAGACAGGAGGAAAGAGAGAGATGGAAATAAGTATTTATATAGTACCTATTTTATGCCAGGCATGGTGTGAAGAGTTTCACAAATGTCATCTCATTTTTTAATACTATATATCCTTCAAGGTTCTAGTCAATTGGCACCTTTTTCATCTTTTTACTGATTCCTTTCTCAGATGGAAGAGACTTCTTCCTCTTCTGAACCTTATTGTACTATTATATGTTCATACATATTCTAATTATTTACCATATTTTAGCCCCCCACTTAGAAAATAAGGTTCTCAAAGGTCTTAAAGGACTATTGCTACATAAATCTAGGTATTCTATTTATTTAGTAGTTTTCACAAAGACAGCAACAGTATATAGACAGTGGAGATACTATTTTAGTTCTGGTTTGATATCTCTAGTAGAGAAAGATAAACTTATTTGTAAAAGTCTATGGCTTTCTAATGAAATAGTAAATGTTTTGACTACATACCAACAGTTATCAACAAGTAGAGTTACTTGTATCTTTCTGTTTCTATCTACAGAAGAAACCTGCTACAATAATCTGGACGTCAATGACTAAAGACTTTTTTCATCCATCCATCAATCTATAACAAGTAGAAGGAAAAAAGAGTTTCTAAGTGAGTTACAGGGCAGAAAATCTTCTATATGAAGCTGCAAGATTCCAACGGAATTCAGGTTTATTTAAATTTGGGAGAGCAAGAGAGGAGCTACAAAGATATTGAAGACAAGGGAAAATATAAGAACCCCCAATAGGTAGTTAGGGGTCTAAGAGAACAAATCATGGATCAAAAGGATTGGGAAAGGGAAAAAAGGCAAGGAACTTTACAACCATGGGTATGTGGTAACTTTTTTGTACTCAGTTGTTTGAATTAAAGATACTTTGTGGAAATCATATTGCCCCAAATTGCCCCAAAGCCACTTTCCCCCATACATCAGTTTTACTTCAATTATTCTAGTCAGTTTGTCATATCCTAAATTAAACAGATTAATAGATTTTTTTCTAAAACACAGCTGTTTTTAAGTTTATTTTACTATTTTCCCATTCACTACCATTTGCTAATCTTGGAATGTAGAAACAGATGGTTAGTATTAGACTTGAAACATGGTTCTCATACAATATTTTTAAGCTATCAGCTGTACACTTTAGGCTTTATATAGGCAACAAACAGGTGCTTCTCCATACATATATTTCACTGCAATAGTCAAATCTATGAACAGAATTCCACCCACATTCCTATGCTAAGTGTTCTCAAATCTTACATAGATATTAGTCTTCAGTTATAGCAATATGGATATTTTATATACACTATACATTTAATATGCATATACACATGTGTATGTCTAGATCTCTATCTCTCTATTCCTGAAATACATAAAAGAATACGCCTACATTTTCTGGAATTGTGTGTCAAATTCTGGTAAAAGGTAGTGTGATTAGGAGAATGGAAAAACAGATTTGAAAGGCAGAAAACCTGGGTTCACAGGATATGTGTCAGTCATGACACATTCTGGCTTCATAACCCTAAGTAAGTCACTTAGGTAACCCTCTAAGATTGTATGTTGCAGAAAACTTGCTGTATATGCTTGTAGAGGTAATTTCTTCATCTGAAAATTCACTAGACCAGTGACTAGACCATAAGCCCTGTCTCCATCCTCATCATTACATACTAATCACTGTTTTCCTTTGTCATACATTTTATTAAATTTATATTTTAAAACAATTTTACTTTACTACCAGAAACACCAAAAAATTACTTTGTATTCAACTTGGAAATCACGTTTTGAATAAATTTTAGAAAGACTGAACAAACATAAAAGTTAAGATAATTCTTGAATGATGATTGCTTTGTGAAATACATACGATTACATCACAAGAAAATAGAAATAGAAAGTGATCCTTTGTCTAAGTCTACAGTCTAGGTACAGACTTTAGAGCAAGGATTTGACACCCAGCCCTCCAATCATAAGTTTCATAGCCTTTCCACTTACAACATGGTGCTTCTTACCACGAAAGACCAAAGTTAAGACAGCTCTCCTTTCCTGACAAGAGCTTCCTTTTTCCCCTCCAAAAACACTCAATGTATATATTAAAGTTTTTATTTTGCATCTTTGAAAGTCACCTGGAAGATTTCACAGAACACAGTTACTCAGAGAAGCTGTGCTGCATAAAGACTATATCTGCTGCCTATTTTTTTTCCCTCAGAGTACAATTAAAAATCCTGATTGGAGGTAAAACAGTGCCAAGCATAATCATGCATTATAATCAACAAACTGATGAAAAGTGCAAAGCTCAAAGGCAACAAGTCTTCAATAAAGAAGTCCCCTCAGTGTAATTTTTTTCCAGTTGCTGGTCTTTTGAGCACAATGCATTACAAAGAGAAGATGGATTTTTAAAAAAAATTAACTAGTTCCCAATTATGTATGTTAATGTTTCTTTTATTTTTTACTTGCATCCTGATATATCAACTGAATCATGAAGATTCTTGATAGATTTCAATTTAATTAGACATTTATTAAATGTCTACTAGAAGTGATTCATTGTTTAAATAGGCACCAAACTAAGAGGTTTTTTCTGATGAAATAAAAAATCCTTAAGTACTTTCTTTGAGTAAAGTGCTGCTTTAGGAATTACACTGTGAAGTGACCAAATGCTGAAATGCAATGTGGAGCTGTGGAAGATATGATATGAATATGATATGATATGAATCTGAGGCCTGGCTTGGCTATTTACAATTATCTTAAACGAGTCACTAAATTTTTCTAATGCTCAAATAATCTAAGAGATAATCATAGTTACATTATCTACCTTATCATTGTGGGGAAATACTTTGTAAATCTCCAGTGCACATGGAAGCTATAATTATTAGTGAGAATTTTCTCAGACTACTTCTGCATTATAGTGTATGTTTGTATGTATGTGTGTGTATTGTTCAAATATTTTCTCCCCTATTATATTGTGAACTCAGAAATTATTTCTGCCTTTCCATAGCATAGCAGGTGCTTGTTTGTTAATTTGACTTGAATACATTTACCCAACCCTTAATGTTATGTTCTTTCCAAATTGTGATACATAACAAGCTTACTTACCTTTAATTCACTCTATTCTTTCTCAAGAAACTTTGCTTTTGGTGAGTGAACTTCCCATGACAAAAAGCATCATTTTTGAAGTAGAAATTCATCAATTTACTCCCTTTTCTATTGCTGACAATAAAATTGTAGCGTTTGGATAATAGAATGCTTCTTCAATGACCTGGAAAGGGTTAACTTTTAGCCACTCAAGTGGTCTGGTATTTTGGCAGTAAATCTAGAAATTGTGGGACAACACTCTTCAATGCACATGGTCATTCAATGAGATCTGTGTGAACATATCCCATCTCTTCTCATTCCAAATTCAGACCAACTTAAACTATGCACAGAAGAGAGAGTGCTCTTGTATGGACAAGAGTAGGCTTCAGCAGTGATCAGCCACAAACAAGTCACAGACAGTGATCCTAAACATAGTGTGGTTGGAATTTGGCATCTATGTGGTTATAAAAGGCCATAGAGAGGAAGAGCACTTCACTGGGCACTTCAGAAAAATCCCATTAATTCTTCCTTGGCAGCAGTTCAACTAGGGAATGAGAACAAGGGGTGACATAGGATGGATGAAGTTGATTCCATAGACAGTGATGCTACTTATGGAGGAAAATATCTTCATAGTCAATCAATAACCAATCAGTCAAATAACAAAACAGAAAATGAGTTAACAAAACAGACTCTAAAATCTTTGCATAAGAAATTGAAACATTAAAATATGGAAATTTTAAATTCAATAGAAGCATTTTAAGTTGGAGAAAATATTTTCCCCCTTATGTGAAAATCAAACTAGAAGTAGGAAAACAATAATGATTAAAAAAAAAAAAAATTGAAAGACTTGTTAATGAAACGATTAAACAATTTCAGGGAGCAGGAAATGAAGGCTGCTATGCTTCTCATAAAGAGCTGAGAGATTTGTGATGCAGAATTCTGATTCTGCATACTATTTTGTATGTGGGCAACATAAGACTTCACTTTGGCTATATTTATGTTTGTTTCCAAGGTTTTGTTTACCTTTTCTTTTTCTGTGTGGGCTTACTCAGTGGTAACATGCAGCTTACATTTGTATAGTTTACAAAGTACTGTCCTCACAATAATAAGAAGGATGGTATAAATATTATCCTTTGTTTACAGGTGAAGCCAAAGTAAGAAGTTAAGTGACTTATTCAATATGACAAAGGTTATAAAGGGTTAGGGTTAGGGTTAGTTTCCAAATTTTGTCATTTCTATATTCATTATATGTCATTTACTTCCTCTATTTATATAGACTCTACAGTAGTGCATACCCTTATCACCTCATAAACAATCTATGATAATAGCCTCTGTTTGATCTCCCCACTTGAAATCTCTTCTCATGCAAATCCATCCTCCACTCAGTTGCTTAAGGTCATCTTCTTAAACCATATATACAAAAATACACATAGAAGCATTTTTTGTGAAAATAAAGTCACTATATATCTAATGTCATATCTCATTTTTACTCAGTGAACCTCAGATCCTCCCTATTACCACCAGGATCAATATAAAATTCTCTGTTTAGTTTTTAAAACCCTTCCTAATCTATTCCATTTTCCAGTATTCTTCAAGTACTCTTCTACAATCCAGCAAATTGTATTTGGAACTCCTCCCAAATAACCTTCCACCTTCTGACAGTGACTTTTTTTTTAAACTGGATGTCCATTCTCCTTATCTAGAATATATACCTACTAATCTCAGTATCCTGGCTTTCTTCAAGACTCAAAATCTCACCTTCAAAAGCTTTGATATATACCCATTTTGTTTTCTGTTCTTGGAAAAACTAAAAAAGTTCTGCTATAAGTATTTTAGCACATGAGTCTTCTTCCCCTGTCACTAATTTCTTTGGGATATATGCCTAGTGCTGATATAACTGGGTTCCAGAATATGCATAGTTTAGTAAACTTTTGGTACAATTTCAAATTACTTTCCATAATGGGTCATAGTTTCACTGATAAAGCATTGGTGTGCCTATCCTCTCATAGCACCTCCAATAGTTTTATACTTTTTGGTTTTCTTCATCAGACTTCAATAGACTTGAAGTTGAAACTCAAGAGTATTTAAATGTATGTTTCTTTCATTATTAAAGAAGCATTTTAATATGATTTTTGAGCTTGATATTTTTTCTTTTAAATTTTCCTGTTTATATCATTTTTTTGTCAATTAGTCAATTATTAAATGCCACTCACTGTGCTAAGTGCTGCTGATGTTAAGAAAGGTAACAGACAGTTCCCGCTGTTAAAAAGAACTCAACCTCTAATATGGAAACAGGCTGCAAACAATTATGTACAAAGATATATATATATATATATATATACATATATATATATATATATATACACACACACACACACACATATATATGATATGTAAAGAGGTAAAGATATCAGTCCTTTGTTATAAAGAAAATTTTTACTACAAATCTTTTTTCATAAATTATCTCCCTATTAATTTGAATTTCACTAATTCTGTGCAGTAATTTTTAAAATATGTAATCAGAATGGTCAGTTCTTTTCTGAAATCTCTCTCTTTTTTGGTTAATTCTATTATTTATGATTGAGAAAGGTAACTACTCTTGTCTAATTTGTTTATGATATAAAACTATAAAAGCGTAGACTTTAAAACAAATGAAACAGGAAAAAGGAGCAAGCTGTGTAATTCTGCAGCATCCTATTAAGGAAATGAGAACTTGATTGACTCAGTGGATCCAAACAGATGAATAATTCAAAAAATTGACAGAAAGTTGGCTTTAATCCAAGAACCAACCAAATCTAATTTTTGTTTCCCACTCTATTTGCTTGTATTAAGAGCACCAAAACATCAGCGAGGAGAAATAAGCAAATTACCTAACTAGTTAATTGGAACCAACTTAAGAGGAAAAGATATGATTCAAACTATTTCAAAGCAATCTAATATCCAAGAAGTGACATTTCGAGTTCTGAATTCATCTCAAACCTTGTGCTTTATTATCCATTGCATCCCACATGACAACTGCATCTTAACTATGTAGTTTAACAGACAAATACTCACCCTCTATTACTTCCCTCATGTGTAAATTAATAAAAGACAATACAACAGACTTAGATTTTTTTCCTCAAAGAAGTAATTTAAAAGACTTAAACAATTTCATAAAATCTTATGAAAATATAAATAGACATAAGCTGCTGGGCCTGGAGCAGGGAAGACCTGAGTTCAAATCTAGTCTCAATTACTTGCTAGCTATATCCCCCAAGGCAAAATACTTAACCTACTTGCCTAAATTCATCAAAGAAGGAAATTGGCAAACCATCCTAGTATTTTTGCCAAGAAACCCCATGGACAGTATGGTCCACAGGATCATTATCAGGACAATGACAACAAAAACAAACAAAGTAAAGGAAGCAATATAAGAAACAAATTTATAAAAATAATATCACAACAGTCACAGAACTCTTGAAGGCTACTAGCCTACTAATATAAACTGGTCATTTTATAAGTGAAGAAACTGAGGCTCAGAGAAGTTAAATAACATCACAAAATAGAGATATGGTTTATCTGACAAAAAAAAAAAATCCCCACTTTATTTTCGAGACTGGAAACTGATTAGTCATATCCACACTGAAATCATCATATCCATACTGAAAGCATGTGAAAGAATCACATAGTAATGGCAACAAGCTGCTGCTATTTCCCATTCCCTCCCCACCCCACCCCCCCAATCTCAAGTGTAGGGAAGGGGAGGGGCACACAGTTAATCCCATAGAGTTTTTCAAAAAAATCAAAATGGTAGAAAGTAGGCAAAGTCTCTGCCTGAATTAAATCGTCAGAGAAACATTTAAAATTGATCTGATAATTTAGTTTGGACTAGATGAACTTTCCTAAAAGAAATTTTGTTTTGCATTTGTTTTAACACAACCATCAAATATAACTGTTTTTGTTTGTATTAACACAACCATCAAATATAACTGTTCCCAAATGCCAATCCTTTTCCCTCCAAGTTAAAAAACAAATGAAGTTCTGCCCATTCTATGCTTCATTATAAAAATTCCTAAGAACAGTGGAATATTGCAGTGGAGGAAAACATTAATTTTTTTTCTTTTTATTTGTGTGCATTTGACCTTATTAAAAATGATCACTTAATTTTTAAAATTAAAATACAAAAGAAACATTACAGACTTTGCCCCTGCATTTGTTTAGTGAAAGGGTTAAAAAATTAGCATTGGTAGTACTTCTTGCTAATCTGTATTTTCAATATAGTCTTATGTAAAAGGAAGTGCTCTTACATAAAAGGAAAGGAAATCAAGAGAAATAAAACAAATGAGGTAAATTAATTCCCTTTCCTCATCAATTCTCAAGCTGGTACTGAAGGACTCAAAAAGATCTCCTACATAGAAGTAGCAATTACATTAATTCTTATACCTGTAAAAACTTGTCCCAAACATACCAAAGAGAACCCACTACCATGTACAAAACTTTATAGGCCATAGGCTACAGCCACACTTTCTTAGTTCACCGGAGTCAGAATTATCATGTTTCAAATATAATTCTGTTGTTTTAAGTTTGATTGTTATCAGTGATTTAGGGTCAAGTGAAATAAATAATATAATTAACATTTACATAGTGCTTTAAGGCTTGCAAAATTTTACTTATGTTATCTCCTTTCATCTTTTAAAAATATTGCTGGAAAGAGAATAATGCACATGCTATTACCATTTTACAGAAGGGGAAACAACAATAATATGCCTATAATCATACAGTTAGTTAATGTTAAAGGCAAGATTCAAACCTGGGTTCCTTCTGAATATAGACCTTTCCTCTATTATCCTGCATATACCCTTAAAACTGATAGTTAGCCCTAAACAGGAAGTTACAACATCTAGAAAATTATATTATTTCATTATCCATTGTGTCAAAAGTAGAGCCAATATTTCAATAAATAATAGGTAAAAGTATCATTACCAGTTTTGAATTAATTTCTGCAAATCTGGTATTATTTCTTTGACAACTGACTCAGTCAATGCTCAATATATTTATAGGGAAATCCAATTTTATAGTACAATAAGATTATTATTAGAAATTTAAGGTAACAGAGCCCATTAAACCTTCTCCTTTTACTATTTTCATTGTAGTCAGGAAAAACATCAAGAATATCCATCTTTGGATATTTATCAACAAATTAACTTGACGGGAGAATTGGCAAACTCATTTGATCATCTAAGAGCCATTTTCTCTATTATTTTATAATTTCCAAGCTTCCATAATGTTTCAGATACAATCTAATAAATACTACTCACTTTAAGCTTATAATAATCTGTTCTTTTCACCTTAAAAATATTATGAATGGTATCCTGCCTTTAATATCTTGTTTCAATTAGTAAAATATCTGCCTGCCTAATATCCTGTTCCTTTATATATAAATCACCATTTTCCTTCCATGTTCCATATTTTCACATTTCTATTTTTAGACCTTCCTTCCCCTTTTCCTTACCTTTTGCATCAAGTTCGTGTGTTTTCCCTTCAGTACTCTGCATCATTCCAAAATATGAGCACCTTAACTCTGGCTTCCTTTTACTCTTGTATTCTCAAGTCTCTTTCACTTTGTTCGTTGAAACCTGCCAAGAAGCCACTCCCTCTACTTCCTTTTCCCACTCTTGTCTCTAAGTCTTTCAAACTATTTTCAAAGTACAGTTCTTTTCCCTTCCTTGTCTAAAAAGGCAATATTTATCCCTGAATATATCCTTTCTTAAAAGTTCTCTACAAAACATTTCTACTTATCTTCCACGAAAGGCCTTAACCCAACATTCAAATGGTTGTTTTCATGTAACGTATTTCACAACAGAATTACTCAATAGTAGTTTGAAAACTTAAAGGCAGAACTTGTCTTTACATTTCTTATATAATTAGCATTTCATCAGTGGTCTCATAGTTTATTAAGATTAAATATTAAAAGGTTAGCTCTTTAGAGGAGAAATATCTCCTGATTTTTAGTAGTCTATAAGATTGGCTTTTTAATTAAAAGAATTCTGTGAGTGCATGTGATTATAACACATTTTAAATTTATGTAGCACCTTTTATGTGAAGAACTCAGAGCAATACTTGTCAACTCCCCTTGCCCCCATTACCTCATGAGTTCTCACAAGGGATAAGTCATCATTCCACTTTAAACTGGTGTGACAGCTACTTACCACTTCATGAGAAATTCAAGATTACCCAAGGTTGCTTAGCTCAATGATATATTCAAGGGCCTAATTAGGAGAACACCATAAATATAAGTCAGGAAGACTGATTCAGAGAATAGTGTAAGTAGGGAGAAAAAGCCAAGGAGGAGGAAACATGTTATAAAAGAAAGAGTTATCAGATTTGGAGGTATACAAATCCTGGTTCTGCTATTTATGATCTCTGTGATCTTGGACAATTACACTCTTAAAGACTCAGTTTCCTCATCTATAAAATGAGAGCTTGCAAAAGGTGATCTTTAAGATCAAGTGCAACTCTAAATCTAGAAACAAAGTAATGTTTGCACAGTAATAATGTAGTCCTGGCTTTGCCATTATTCATCTCTGCTACTTTGGGCAAGTTGAAGAATCATACCTTTAAAACTGCAAATTCTAAGGACCTTTAAAAAAGGAGTTGTTTTTCATTTTCACAAGAAGACACAGAAGACCCAAGAGGTGAATTCAAAAAAATAAGAAATTAAGGTAATGGCAAAGACAAGAATTGAAGTTCAATTTTCTGGCCAAACCAGTGTTTTCCCACTGGACGTGGCTTCAGTTTCCTCATCTGTGAAATGAGGAAGAGTGACTTCTTACTTCATCAAGTGTCTAAGGTCCCATCAAGCCCTAAAATTAAGAGTTCTAGATTATAAACTCCAGGCCAAATTTAGAAGCATTGGCTTCCCAAGACAAAGACATAATATTATCAGTCAATCATAGAATGAAAAAAAAAAAAATTGAAGGAGACAGGGAAGTAAAGGGGGAGAAAAGAATGGAATAATCCATATCATACATGCATAGAGTATACATAGAATATAATACACATACTGTACAAAAATGAATTATAGTAATTTCCAAACTAGAGTGGGATATGAATAACATTGTGGCTAGAATGTTGGATTTGGAGTGACGAAGAGTTGGGCTCAAATCCTTTCCCCATATTGACAGTATGACATTGGCCAAGTCACTTAATGTCTCTAAGCACGAGTTTACTCATCTATAAAGTGGGCATAACACCACATGACATCTCTCTCACTAATTTATTACGAGGCTCAAATGAAACAATGTAAAATAATCAAAAGTAATTTGAAAATCTTAAAAACTCTATTTAAATGCTTTCTATTATTACTATCAAAAGACTGAATTCTCAGGAGTGACATAACCCTTCACAAAATAGGGACAGATTAAATTTCCTAAGGAAAACATACTTCTTCAGGTGCATGTATATACACAAACATATATATATATATATATATATATATATATATATATATATACATATATATATATATTTCAACAATGCTTAATGTTTATGTGACTTTGAACTAATCTTAAAAGTGGCTGCTTCAAAAAATGAAGATTTCCTTAGTATGGCAGAAATTAGATATGGATCCACACTTAACACCATATACCAAGATAAGGTCAAAATGGGTCCATGATTTAGGCATAAAGAATGAGATCATAAATAGATTAGAGGAACAGAGAATAGTCTACCTATCAGACCTGTGGAGGAGGAAGGAATTTATGACCAGAGGAGAATTAGAGATCATTATTGATCACAAAATAGAAGATTTTGATTACATCAAACTAAAAAGTTTGTGTACAAACAATACTAATGCAAACAAGATTAGAAGGGAAGTAACAAATTGGGAAAATATTTTTAAAAGTAAAGGTTCTGACAAAGGTCTCATTTCCAAAATATATAGAGAACTGACCCTGATTTATAGGAAACCAAACCATTCTCCAATTGATAAATGGTCAAGGGATATGAACAGACAGTTCTCAGATGATGAAATTGAAACTATTTCCACTCATATGAAAGAGTGTTCCAAATCACTACTGATCAGAGAAATGCAAATTAAGACAACTCTGAGATACCACTACACACCTGTCAGATTGGCTAAGATGACAGGAACAAATAATGATGAATGTTGGAGGGGATGTGGGAAAACTGGGACACTAATGCATTGTTGGTGGAGTTGTGAAAGAATCCAGCCATTCTGGAGAGCAATTTGGAACTATGCCCAAAAAGTTATCAAACTGTGCATACCCTTTGACCCAGCATTGCTGCTATTGGGCTTATATCCCAAAGAAATACTAAAGAGTGGAAAGGGACCTGTATGTGCCAAAATGTTTGTGGCAGCTCTTTTTGTTGTAGCTAGAAACTGGAAGTTGAATGGATGTCCATCAATTGGAGAATGGTTGGGTAAATTATGGTATATGAAGGTTATGGAATATTATTGCTCGGTAAGAAATGACCAGCAGGAGGAATACAGAGAGGCTTGGAGAGACTTACATCAACTGATGCTGAGTGAAATGAGCAGAACCAGAAGATCACTATACACTTCAACAACAATACTGTATGAGGATGTATTCTGATGGAAGTGGAAATCTTCAACATAAAGAAGATCCAACTCACTTCCAGTTGATCAATGATGGACAGAAATAACTATACCCAGAGAAGGAACACTGGGAAGCAAATGTAAATTGTTAGCACTACTGTCTATCTACCCAGATTACTTATACCTTCGAAAGCTAATAATTAATGTGCAACAAGAAAATGGTATTTACACACATATATTGTATCTAGGTTATATGGTAACACATGTAAAATGTATGGGATTACCTGCCATCAGGGGGAGGGAGTGGAGGGAGGGAGGGGATAATTTGGAAAAATGAATAAAAAAAAAAAAAAATGAAGATTTCCTTTTCAATTAATTAATCAATAAGTACTGGACATACATCTAGCTTGGAAAGATAATAGTAGATTTCCTGAATATACACATACACACAGCTCTACTCTATTTTCAAAAACCTTTTTAATTAACCCTCTTAGATTCTTTAACTATTATATTATCTTCATATATACAAGTATATTTCTCCTCTTTTTCAGTGTCCAATTCCTGAGAATAATTCTTTACATCAATGATCTCTTAACTACTAAACCCTCTGGCTTTTTCCTCAATTCTTCAACTTCTTTACAATTTTAAATACTGGTAAATACTTCTTTTCTGAACACCTCTCTCTTCCTTAATCTTCTACAACCTTCACTCTTATCTGTATGGTTGGTTTTTGTTTTTGTTTTTTGGTTCTCAGTAAATTTTGCTGGACTTTTCTAGGGCTTCTATTCTAGAACCTATTCTCTCTACACTCACTGATCTCATACTTTTTGATCTCATAAAGTTTTAAGTATCATCTCTATAAAGATGACACCAAATCTGTTTATCTCACCATAATTCTCTCCTGAACTCCAATCACAGATCATCAATTGGATATCACTGGATATTACTCCTGAGATATGTCACAGTCATTTCATATTCAAATACTAGGGATAACTCATTGTCTTCTTCTATAACCCCATCTTTTTCTAAGTCTCAACATCTGCTAAGGGTATCACCACCCTCTTAATCACTTAGGTTTGTAATCTCAGAGTAATTTATTATTAGTCTTTCCTCCCCCTCTATAATCATACTCAATCAATTTTCAAATTTTATCAAAGACCCATTTAACTCAAGAGGAAAATAGTAGAAAAGGGGGAGACAGAACTAGAAGAAGATTAGATTAAGGGAAGGATGAGTCCTAAGCAAAACAAACTCTAAGAACGTGCAAAAATATCTACAGTTCGTTTAGGGGACAAAGAGTGGAAATCTAAGGAAGTACTCATAAATTGAGGGGTATGAATAGTACATCAACTGATATTGTTGGGTCAAACTTTTAACAGCAAAATGACCAACGTTTCCAGAGGACTACCTCCTAAGAGGTGAAGGAATCAGAAAGATTTCTGCCCCCCCCCCCCCCTTGCCATTTGGGGAGGAAGAGGAAGTGGAAGTAAAACTAGGTAGAATTTTTTTTTTTAATTATTGACTATACATATTTGTAAACATTAGACTGAATCTAAACATACTGGAGCTTTCTAAGGTCTACCTTTCGCCTAATATCTATTCCATATTGTTTCTAGAATCCAATATGAGCTCTGGCCACCATCCAGGGCTCTCCTCCATGTCATTTTAACTGACCCCTGCAGGCTTATTACTCCCCTTTATGTAGCCAATGGCTCACCAAACTAGCTTACTTGCTGCTGCTCACAGTACGCCATCTCCATTTCCTTGCTTTTGAAAGGATTATTGCCTCCTGTGTGAAGGTTTTCCTCTTCCAGGTTCTAGGACCTCCCCATCCCCTTAAAATTACTTTGTATTTACTTATTTCATATGTATTTATATATATCCAGGGTTTTTCTCTCGGATAGAATATCATGCAACCTTGAACCTTTGTATTCCAGCGCCAAGCACAGTGCCTGGCAAGTCGGAAGCCCTTAGTTAGTTATCTGCTGATTAGTGATAGTTCTTCTCTGAATTCCTAGAGCATTTTCTGTTTCTTAACACATTGAACTTACTGCCGTTTTATAAATACATATTGTCATTTCAACTAAGCTAAATTCCTTAAAGGCAGCTAAGTAGACACATGATGAATATTTGCTGATGACAGTAGCCAAGATAAAGGAAGAATGGTAAAGAAAAGAGGCTGAATATAAGCTATTATAAGCTTTTAAATATCATATAAGGTATTAATGACAACAGCAGCATGAAGGAGGTTGTTAGGAAGTGTTCCTAGTTCCTGCTTTGATCACATGGGGGTCAGCATAATTACTTTTAAAACAGGAGCCATTTAAAAAAATGTAGCCAGGCTATAGACATGTTAAACTGGGAAAGCACTTTTAAGGATTTTCTCTCCTTATTCTTCTCTATCCTATTCTCCTGATAAATTCATAATCTCTGTTGATTTTCAAGAGGTCCTACTTTTGTCATGGGTGTTCAAGGGCTTTCCTGGGCCTAGAGTGTGGATTGTTTGCAAGAAGTGAATCATATTGCTCAGTAACTTCTTTGCTTTTCCATTCCCCAAGAAAGAAAATAACATCATTCACAATTATTTTCAAAAACAAAATCCTGTCACTGCAAAGTCTATTTAAATATATAGATAGCACATAGAAATGAAATTCACACATTGAAAAAATTATAATTGCACAAATAAGAGCCACATCATTTATTTGCTCACTAAAAATATGCCATTAAACATGAGCTTTTTTTGTCTTTCTCTGCAGACCACTGGAGCTAACTTCTAAGTACATCTATGTTTTCTCCTCTTTACTAATGAATTTGTGACACTTTAATGTTAAGAAGAAGTAATTGGGTCCTTTTTTTAAGACTAATGCTTCTTGAGGCAGCTAAGTGGCACAGTGAATAGAGCATCAGCCCTGAATTCAGGAGGACCCGAGTTCAAATGCGATCTCAGACACTTAACACTTCCTAGCTGTGTGACCCTGGGCAAGTCACTTAACCCCAGCCTCAGGGAAAAAAAAAAAAAAAAAAAAGACTAACACTTCTCTAAGCCCCCCCCCCCTTTTTTTTGTCCATCATAAAAGCATGGCTATCTGCTCTAAGGATATTGCATAACTGCCTTCTGAAAAGAAATGTATGGTCTAACAGTTGGGAAGTATCCCTGTCACTTATGAGTTTTCCAGAGAGGAAAACTCCTGGGAATGTCTATAAAATCCTATGATGGCATATTTCACTTTCCCTTTTCCCTTGAGCCACTCCCCTCATGAAGAGTGTCTTTCCTTCCAAAATTATAGCCCTGTATCACTGTAATCACTGTAGCTTAAATAATATTCTATAAGCAGTAAAAACTTGATAATTCACTTCTTAGATATCTTCCTGTTTGAAGATGCTTCTCAAAACTGAGCTAAATTTGCTTAAATCACTTTCTTTTTTTTCCCCTTGCTTTTTTTCTTTTCTTTTCTTTTCTTTTCCTTTTCTTTTGAACTCAGGTCCTCCTGACTTCAGGGCTCCATCTAGCTGCCCCAAGGACCATTTATTTATTTTTTTCCCTACCATAATGCCTCATTTCCACATTCAAGCTACTAGATTGGGAATGGTTGGAAAAAAAAAAAATATCAGCCCTAGAAATTTCACTTAAATTAAGCAAAGGCTCCGCCCTTTTGACATAATGCTTTTCTTACCAGATACTTACACCTCTCTCACATTCCTCAATGAACTTTCCATCATTTCAATCTGTTACCCCTCCACCACTTCCTATTCTCTTAGGCTATCAATTCTTTAATGACTTGACTCCCTACTCTGACAGGACCTGATGGTTTTTTCTATGCCCAGGATTCTACCTCTCATCCTAAAAACCTTTGACATAACCACCTCTTCAATGTTCTGTCAAGAAACATCCCAGAAAGTCTAGAACAATTTACCCAATTGAATATATAAGTTGCTTCCCCAGAAGTTTTTTTAATTCCTTCAATTATTCTTTCCACTGCCACCAACTTAACTCTGAATCCTCAAGAATAATGACTGGTCAGTCTCCTTTCCTCTCTGGATGCTGTTCTTGGTCATTTTCAGTCCAATCTTTTTGACCCCTTTTGATGTTGTCTTGGCAAAGACACTGTAGTGGTTTGTCATTTTCTTCTCCAACTCATTTTGCAGATGAATAAACTGAGGCAAATAATGTTCAATGACTTGCTCAAAATCACACAGCTAACAAGATTACAAAGCTGGATTTGAACTCAGATCTTCCTGACTCTAGACCTGGTGCTCTATATACTGTTACCTAGTTGCCCACCTCTCTAGATTTTATCCCTTTTACTAAAACAAGGAAAAAGTAAAGTGTTTTACTATGGAAATAAGAGAGTCAAATAAAGCAATTTATTGATATATAGAGTTGCCAAGTTACAAAAGATCACAGGGATCACAGATCTCAAGTTGTTAGGTCATTTAAAGATCATGAAGTTCATCCCACTCTATTCTTCCTTCCCCACTCAGCCCAGGTTCAGAGATGTCAAATAACTCACCCCAAATTCCACAGATACCAAGAAGCTAAGTTAGGATTCAAACACAGCTCTCGTGAATGAGAATTCTGTGTTCTTTCCATTGTACCAACCTAATACTCTGACATAATTTTTTCCTGTCCTGGTCCAGTTCAAGGCCTAACTTCAATTCTTCTTTCTCCAAGTCAGTATTTCTTAACCCTTTGTAAGGAGACTTTCAACACTATTACTTAACTGAAATCGCTCTCTTGAAAGTTACCAACACCTCAGCTGCTAAGTCCTATGACTTTTTCTTAGTCTTTATCCAATTTTATCTCTCTGCAGCTTTTGATGGTCATCTTCCTACCCCCTTCCTAGATATCCTCTCTTCCTTGGCTTATTACTGGCTTTTCTTCCTATATTTGCACGCGACTCCTCCTCAATCTCCATTGCTGGATCAACATCCACCATTTCCTAAGCTTAATTAAGTATGTCCCATTGACTCTGTCTTCTTTGTGCTCTCTCTACTAAAGATCTCCCAGAGATTCAATTATTTATTTATTTTTGGGGGGGACTTCAGTCCCCCACAATTAATCAATAGCTGAAAATCAATATGTTTAAAACAATGCATCATTATGTCTCTTGGACTCATCTATTCTCCAAATTTCCTCGTCGAAGGTACTTGGGTGTTCACATTTACCATAATCCGAGTCATCTTTGAATTTTTACTCCCCTCATACCTTGATCTTGTTGATTCCAAATCTGTGCCTTTATCTATACTCCTGTGGCTATTACCAGTTTATTTAGTCATTCATCATCTTTTTCTTAGATTACTCCTATAGTTTTCTACTTAGTCCCTCCCTCTCTTCTCTGATCCTTTCCATATCCAACTTCCTAAATAATTTTCTTCACCATTTGTCTATTTAAAAATTGGCATCTTTCTTTTGCCTTTAAGAGAATATGTGTGTGTGGGGGGGGGTTCATGTGTGTATATCCCCCCTTTATTTTTTCCTACAGTAGTCTATCTTTCATCTGTCTTATCAGGACCTCTACCAGCCTAGAGAGCAGAGGATTTAACAATCCATGCTATTCTGACTTGCCAGCATCATGAATTTGCTAAATAAAAATTGCTATTAGTATATATATTTAATGCAATTTCCAATACAGATAAAGAAGGACCAATAAAGAGAGAACTGAATAGGCCATAGGAAATGGCAAGTTATGAAAGATCTTTATTATTCTATGAAGGGTTTAAATGGATTAAAACTTGCCATTTTTATTTTTATACTACTATCATTTCTGAACATATTTTCCCTCCTCTACCTAGGAAGTCATCTCAAGAGATTTTTAAATGGATTTTTCTATGCTTACTCCTTGTTTACATATTAGACTACAAAGCATTAGTCAATGGTATCAGATAATGGCTTGACTTGAAAGAGTTTTATTTTTAAAAGCATCTGCTGCATGTCAAGCTTAATATATATGTATATATAGGATCCAAAGTTCAACCACAGAAAAGTGTCAAGTATCTCATATAGGACATGCTTCTTCACACTCCACCTCCTTCTTTTGATTTTTTGGGGGAGGGAGAGAGTGGGGGGTGGAGAGAAGGTACAAATGCTTAGTAATGCACACTGAACAAAGTACTGTTAAATCACATGAAGGACCCTAATGTTATTGTGGCTTAAATAATCAATAGAGAGGTTTTGTTTAGTGAACACTTAAGCAGAGTTATGATGCTCTTTATTATGGAAAAAGAAAATGGCTAAATTATTATCAGGGCAGTAGTAACATCAAGGGATTGTTTGCTTTTAATTTTCTATACGATATATTACAAGATCCTTAACTTTTTTGTGAGATCTACTTTTTATATATTTCTCTTAATAACTGAATTCTCATAGAGGTGGAGAAAGTGCTAATCTGAAAATAATCTTCTATCAGGGGATTGGGAGATGGTTGTGGGAAACATGGCAGACCAAAGCAGACTCTGTAATCCTTTAGTTAGCTGGGTATGTAAGGGGTTCCAGTCTTAGACATTTTTACTACCTGTGTGACCCTGGGCAAATCATTTAACCCTCTTTGCCTCAGTTTCTTCATCTGTCAAATGTGCTGGAGAAGAAAATGCCAAAGTACTCCATTATTTTTGCCAAAAAACCTCAAATAGTGTGATGAAGAATAAGACACAATTGAAATGATGAAACATAAAATCTGAGGGATGGGGAAAGACTGGGAGAGAAAGAAGACAAGCTTCAAAGTAACTATCTAATAACTGAAGGTTTTGAGGTTAGATTTAAGGCAATGGAAAGGTCCTTGATCCAATAAAAACTACAATAGAGAATTGGTGGATGCAAATCTAACTTCCTCCGCCTCCCAATTTTGAGACCCAATAGGGAATACTAAAGGTACGTGTACTTCCTCTTCTGGGGCAGATGTTAGCTAGTCTGACTTAGTAGGTGAGTCTCAGGGTGTTATCAGAATATACTAAGGTTAAACCCAATGTCACACAAGGAGATCACTCTATCCAGTATGTCAGATTGTCTCTCAAAATTAGGATATGACATTTAACAGAACAATAAATTGTATAATCAGCATCTGAATAATCCAAAATTGAAAACACTAAGGTATTATGAAATTTGAATAGTGGAATAAAAAAACTCATACTGAAATATGAGAGGTGATGCTTCAAAGTATCCTGGTTCCTACAATTTATAGGCATCTGACTGAATTGTGTCCTTATAGATCAGTTTCCAAGGGCTTCTTCAGCTCTCTATGTACTCAAGCTCTATTTCCATATAAAACTAAGCCCATCATTTATCTTACAATCACTTTAGTCCCTCATACTTCCTGTGGGAGGGAGGCTTCAGCCTTTTCAAAGTCTATCTCGCTTTAGTTTTCAAGCTTATCACATTTGGGATTGAAATAATTTACTCTCAAAAAAATTTGCCTGTGCCACTGTTAGATGACTCGTCTTAAATACTATAAAATGAGTGGTATGATGAGAGAATCCCAGAAATTTTTCAAATTGCAATCTTGTTCTAATCACTGATCTTTGACTCTTGGCTATATGAGCCAGATTCTTCTCTGTACCTTAGAACTAATTAGTCTTGGAAGTCTCTGATTTCTCAGTTGATAAGCTGTGACACGATCCATTGGAAATCAGAGTGCCTTAAGAATGTTGCCTCAGCTACAATGAAAAGCCCAGTGCCTCACCTGGGAAAACGGAAAACGCCTTTATAGAACTAGAACTGTGCCTCCATTGCTTTGCCCCCTCTCCTTGGTTTATCCAAATCCAAGTTGCATCTCCTCCAGGAAACTTTCAACTCCTATGTAGCCCCAGCTCCTCTCTTTCTTGAATTCCTATTTAGCCTATACTAAAGTGAATACTCATTAAAATTTTATTACATCACTTACTATTGTTTCATGTATGTTAAATGTCACCTCCAAAATTAGATGATCAGTTACCTGAGGATCATATTTTTAATTCTAAACACCTGATAGAAGTCAAATAAAAATATCTGCTGATTAATTAGTGATTGGGAAAACAGAAGATAAAAAAAGCAAAGAGAAAAATGTGAGAGATAGTGTCTTACCACCTAATGTCTCTGCTCCAGTTAAAGTTGTCCTTCTTGCTAGGTGGCACATTTGCAACTATTTATGTTTAAACTAAATGTATGCAATTTTTAAACAGATATACAGACAAACCCACTTCCTTTATCCAGTCATTATTCATTCTCTGAATTGCTGCTCTTGTATCTTTTCTACGTAATTGATGAAACATTTTCTGACAAGGAAAGGAGAATTAAACCAGCCTCAGAATGAAAAGTGTGCTTTTTCCTTACTAGAATGTATGTGTCATTATCTATACCTCAGCTTCCTAACTATATGGTTATGATCCCATATAGAACCTTTAACTTAAATTGTGATTTATTATCAATAATTCTTTGTCTTGTATACATATGTACCTGGGGACATATAAAAAATTTTTGGGTGAAAAGGGATCATCAGTAGAAAAAGTTTAAGAAACCCTTATCTACTGTAATTAGTTATATGCTTATAGGGCAAACCAAATTACAGTGGGAACCTGAGAATTGAGGTTTGAACTTACTTTGTGTATATTTTGTGTATGCATGATCTTGGATAAATCACTTCATAGGTTCACAGAATGCTAGAAAGGAAATTAGAGGTCACTTAGTTAATTCTATACTTTTACAAATGAAGGAACTGAATGAAGCCCAGGGAAGTTGGGTGACTAGACCAAGATCTTATATATAGCAAATAGTACAGTTGGGATTTGAACTCAGGTCATTTAGCTCAAAATTCAGTGTTCCTTTTCCACTTTACCCTCTGAAGATACATCATTTCCTATGTAAAAATGAAAAAGCTGGTCCAGAAAAAAAAGGTTCTTAACTTGAGAACTTGTTTTAAAATTTTTAATTGTTCTCTTTTAAAAGAATTTCTTTTATAATCCTATAAATTTCATTTTTTTAAAAAATTCCTCTTAGAAGGAGACTGTAGGCTTCACTAGATTGTCAAAGAGGTTTGTAACATAAAGAAAAGATTAAGAACCCCTGTCTTAGAGATTTTTAATTCTAAATCTTGAACTCAGAATTAGAACAAGCACCAGTTGGCAATCAATAAGCATTTATAAAGTTTCTATTAGGAATCAGGATTTGTACTGGTCACTGAGGACATAAAGAAATAGAAAAGACTGTCCCTGCTCTCAAAGAAACATATAATAATTTGATGGGGGAGACATGGAAAACAAATATATATCAACAAAGTATATACAAGATATACTGGAGATAACAGGAAAGTATTAAAGGAAATGCACATGTCACCTACATACTTACCATAGCAACAAGCATATAGATGGACCATAGTATAGTGTAAATAAATCAGTGTAAAAAATATCCTTGTTGATAACTCAAAAAGGATAGTTGAAAAAAGACCAATCCTATATAGTATGTAATTAGTTAAGTGACCCAGACTCATCTTACTTTGTAAATATCTATTTTCCTTTATGTAGCCCATAACTTTATAATGGGCCTGTCTAATAGAAGTCTCATTCAGAAGAAAACATCAAGTGGAGGAGGAAGATACTCCCAATTATCTTAAATCTATTTTCCTGTAGCCTTAAGTGTTCAACAAGAGCAAAAGCCTTAGGGCCTTTGCTGCTATTAACTTTTCCCTTACTCCCAATTATTTCATGAGGAAAGGCATTTATTCTACAAGAAGCAAATGTACAGCAGGAATGTAGTCAACAGCTGCACTCTTGGTATACTCTGAAACTAAAGTCTTGATGTGTTCTTTTCAATTGCCTTCACCCTTTCTTCTTACTGTACCTCCCATTTTTCATGTTTATTTTAAGTCTAGACGTGTTAAAATTCATTCAGCCTTTTGGAACAATAGTGTTTGCTATTATTATTACTAATTTTGAAATGAGAGAGAAGGGTAAGGGAAGAAAGGAAGGGCAATGGTGTATTACAATGGCAAGAATTTTTTAGGTAAGGTGGCTGTTTCCAATAGTCATGAGATCTTTCCACGCATGCATGCATACAAATAAGTTGGCCTGATATAAAATATAAAGCCTTTTTCCACCCTCCTTCAAATTCAACCCCCAAATAAGTCACTAGTCACTCATTGACAATTTAGAATAACTTTTAAATCTCTCTTATTATAATAAATCAGGCAGAAGACATCCAGTCATTTTCCTGCAAAATAGTCTGTACAGCTAGCCAGTGATGATCTCACACTAAATGGGGAAAGCTAACTGTAAAGGAGGGGAAAGCCCAAGTTATTTGCATTTGTGGAGAAGTTAGATAACTAGGTTGTTGACATAGTCACACAGAGATGTGACTGGTGATAATCGAATATAAATTCCCAGATAATCAAATTTGTAACTTAGTGAAAACTCTGCCCTTATGAAAGGGCTAAGGTGAATTCTCGCACCCAGAACATCCCTCATATGTGTGTGTGAGTGTATATATATGTATGTATGTATACATAGTCACTATTACTTAAGCTTCTAGGCAAGAGCCAGAATAGTTGATAAAGTATTTGATAAGACCGTTGAAAAATATCCCTTTTCTCAACTTCCATCAAACTAAAACCCTGGAACCTTCAAGTATTTATTTTTTTTAAATTTCAGAAATTTTTATAACAAGTATCCAAGCTATTTCTGGAGAATTTGGGGAATGTAAATTATTAAAGGTCTGATCAAAATGAAAAAGACTTTTCAGGGCTAAGGAGGTCCACTTAACAAGAATATTAGTAGCTTCCTGTTTATTTGGGGACTTTTTCAAGCTTCAACTTGAAAACCACTATCTATTCTAGCTAGGTGAAAAGCGAATGTTTTTAAAAGGAATGCATAATACTTGTCCCCCTCCTCCTCCATCATTCTGAAAAAAGCAAAAAGAAGTAAGCCCTAAGTGTTTTTAATGATACCTATATTTTAATGCCTCCCCCCCCCCCAAGAGTATAACTTCTTGAGGGCAGAGATTATTTTAGGTTTTGTTTGTTTTTTGGCATCTGCAATGTCTAGTACAGGGCCTGACAGACTGTAAATATATAATAAATGCTTGTTGATTGACAGATTGACACACACACTCAAGCTTACTATATTTTTCTCCTGAATGAATTTCTATTTACTTTTCAATTAGCAGTGAAGAGAAAAAAAGAAAATACAATCCATATTCTAGTCACCCCTAAATGATTTTAGTACTCTCAACTATACATTCATTCCCCCCACACACATCACTACTCGGTTCAGTAAAAATTTTCAAATCCTTGCTCATAGCCATACATTTTGATTTAAAGCCAGCTCTGTATTCCTGACCAACAAGCGTTCTTTTTATTGCCTGTTCCCCTCAACTGGCATAAAAAGGTAAACTCAGGTCCACAGTAATGACTTTATAAAACACATAACGTTTAGTGGGGGAAGGGAGTGAGGAATAGAAAGGGGAAAAAGAAAATCAAGTTTCTTAAAGGCTTTCTCTCTCTGGCTAACCTCTACCCAAATAGAGACTATTTGGTCCCTTCCCAGCCAAAGTAGATTGCCAACACCACTGTGATTTGCTTGAAATTTGCCAGTTTCCCTAGGAGTGCTTTAAAAGAAAAGTTCCACAAGCTTGAAGAGTATTTAACTTTTTACCCTCTGATTTTTTCTCTACCCCCCACTCACAAGCAACCTTTTGTATACAAAATTTCAGGAAATAAAGCACACAAACACCCCTCCACACACAAATAAACTCCCAAACCAACACTGGTATATAATTGTGTTTTTGTTGGAGCATTTCCAGTCCTGTCACTCAATCAGGTTGGGAGCACATGAAACCCTCTGCTTTGGTAAAGTTGGAAATCAACACAATCCTCTCAGTGAAACACATAGAAAATCCTCCTCACATTTCTTTCTTCATCATTCCTCCGCCCCAACCCCAAAAAACATAACCTACTGGGGAGAGGAAGTTAGATGAATGCTTATGCCTAAAATAAAGATCTTTCACTTCTCTCTCATAGTTTCCTCTTTAAGAGACACAACCTTTCCTACTTCCAAAATCTCTTCTTAATAAGTTGCCATCCTTAGAGCTTTCTTCTGGTGGGAGAGGGGGAAGAGAAAGGGGAGAACCAGTTCTTTACTGTGTTGATGCCATTTCACAAACATGTTTCTAGTTCTTAGAGTTAATACTTGAGCTATTTGGTTTCTAGAGAAATCTAAAGAGCAGTCCTTCCTCTAAAGTCTGTGCCAGGTCTCTCCCCTCCCCTCCTCCTCTCTGTCTCAGGCTCCACTAAATGGCTGCAAATTAAAAAACAAACAAAAAATCCATCCTCTTCCCTACTATTCTGCCTGGAAAAGGGCATTTCGGAAAGAGATTAACTATATTCAGTTCATATAAAAACTCAGCCTGCTATCACCTTGTCCAATACTGATCCCCGTACACTTTCCGCTTCATCCCCACCCTCCTAACAAGAAAAAGGAAAGGAAAAGAAACCCATACCTTCCTTTGATTCATCAGCTTCTGAGTTCATGGTGTCAGGATAACTTGCTGGAGACTAGATTATAACTGACATGCACTCTGAAAAGCTGCAAGTCAATGTCTTAACATAAAAAGAAAGAACGAAAGAAAGAAACCAAGGAAAGAAAAACCTCCCTGGGATGGAAGACTGGTAGTCGTGTAGAGATTTTAAGGGGAAAGTTCTGCAAATTTGACGAATCACATCTCAGCTATGTGAACAGGATTCCGCCCCTTCAAAAGTGCATGCTAGCTAGCAACTGCTGGGGAAGTAGCACCTTTGCACACAGGCGCTGTGAGACTTGCATATCAGAAGTTAGAGTTCAGTCATTGGATTTCCCCCAAAGTCTTCAGTTCTTTCATAGGGTGGAGTTTTACTTGTTATAGCATGCTCTGTGGGCAAACAAGGGGCAAAATATGAGGCAGAACTTTAGAAAGGAGAGAGAGACAGAGACAGAGACACACAGAGAGAGACAGAGAGAAAGAGAGAGGAAGGAGCAGGAGGAGGGAGAGAGGGAGAAAGTGGTAGGAGGAAGGGAGAAAAGAAGAGAGGGAGAGGGAGGAGGGAAAAAGAGAAAAGGGAGAGGGAGAGGGGAAGAAGAAGGAGGAGGAGGAGGAGGAGGGAGGGAGGGAGAGAAAGAGGGAAGAAGGGAGGAAAGGAGGGAGGGACAGACAGTCAGAGATAGACTGAGAGAAAGAGAAAGGGGAAAAGATAGGAAAAAGAGAAGACAAAAGTAACAAAAAAAGAGAAGGATCAAGAAATAACAGAAAAAAGATATGTAAAATCAGTGCTTACGATTATGGCATAATTAATCTGATTAAAAATAAGTTTCAGCACAAGCTTATGCAAGGTGAATGTTGAAAAATTATTCTTGCATCTGTTTTGAAAATAAAAAGCTTTAAAAATAAAAATAAAAAAATAAAAATAAGTTTCAGAAAGCATGTGATGAGGAACCAGTGAAAGAAAATGTTTTATTTTTCAACAAAATTAGTTACCTGCCTTTACAGTGTTCCCTAAATTTTTTATTATACACTCCTATAAGTAAAAAATTTTGAGCATGCATCCATAATACATTTTTAAATTATAAATTTTATACACATAACTTCACATAAAGTGTGTACGTTATACAACTTACAGGGGGAAAAGAAACTTTTAAAAGGATGAGATTAAAATATGAAATAATATTTGATCCTCAAGTCAACAGGGGAAGTCTAGACTTTACTGAATAGAAGAGTGACATGTTTAGACCTGCACTTTATGAAAAGTGCTTGGCTACTATGAGAAGGATGCTTTGGAGAGGGGAAACACTTGGGGTAAGGAGGAGGCCAATTAGGAAGTCATTGCCACATTCCAGGTGGGAGGTGATGAGAGGCTGAACTGCAGTTATGGCTTTGTGAGGAGAAACAAGGGAAGAACAGTCAGTGCTATTGTGCAGGAAAAATGCTAATATTTGACAACTGATTGAATGTGTGAAGGAAGAGTGAGGAGTTGACCTGCATGCTCTATGAGATAAATTAGACACAGTAGAGAAGAGTCAAGGGGAAGAATATATTGGGATGAAAGGGTAATTTTCACAATGGCATTTGCATAGCTGCCTCTGTAGATCCCAAAGTAGGGGTTAGATAATTCTGAAAGTTCAATGATTAGCTCAAAGGGGAGTGGGGGAAAGGAGGGGAAAAATTGGAACAAAAGGCTTGGTAATTGCCAGTGCTGTAAAATTATTACCCATGCACGGGAAATAAAAAGTTATAATAAAAAACACACACACACACACACACACACACACACATAGTTTTCAACATTCACCCTTGCAAAACCTTTTGTTCCAAATTTTTTTCTCCCTTAGATATCAAGTAATTCAATTTATATTAAATATGTTCAATTCTTCTATACATATTTCCACAACTATCACGCTGTACAAGAAAAATCAGATCAAAAAGGAAAAAAAAAATCATAGAGAAAACAAGAAGCAAGCAAACAACAAAAAAAGGTGAAAATACTACGTTGTGGTCCACATTCAGTCACTCACACTTTCTGGATGCAGATGGTTCTCTCCATCACAAGTCTATTGGAATTGGCCTGAATCATCTCATTGTTGAAAAAAAGCCACACATCCATCAGAACTAATCATTGCATAATATTGTTGTTGCTATATACAATGTTCTCTTGGTTCTACTCATTTCACTCAGCATCAGTTCACATAAGTCTCTCCAGGCCTTTCTGAAATCATCCTGCTAGTCATTTTTTTAATAGAGCAATAATATACTATTATATTCATATATCATAACTTGTTCAGCCATTTCCCAGCTGATGGGCATCCACTCAGTTTCCAATTCCTTGACACTACAAAGAGGGCTGCCACAAACATTTTTGCACATGTGGGTCCCTTTCCCTCTTTTAAGATCTCTTTAAGATAGAGGCCCAGTAGAGACACTGCTGGATCCAAGTATATACAGTTTGATAGCCCTTAGGGTATAGTTCCAAAGTGCTCTCCAGAATGGTTGGATCAGTTCACAGTTCCACTAACAATGTATTAGTGTTCCAGTTTTCCCACATCCCCACATTTATTATATCCTTTCCTGTTATCTTAGTCAATCTGAGAGGTATGTAATGGTAATTCAGAGTTGTCTTAATATGCATTTCTTTAATCAATAATGAAAATGCTACTTTTTATAACAAGTGTGGGGAAGTTTGACCCATGAAATCATTTATTAAAGCAACCATAGGCAATGATGACCTGAAAGTTAGGTACAACAATTTCCCACTGCTTCAGTTCTATTAGCTGATAATTTTGTATGGCACACGAATGATGTTATAAATATCCAAATGGTCCTTGGGAGAAAAAAGGTTCCCTAATACTGCTCTTTTGGTATACATAACCTAGTTATAAGGGATAGTTATATGCAACATTTTTTTCTCTTTAAACACTTTAAAAATAGCATCTTTATCAATTATCTTTGTATAGGAGAAAGAAAAATGTACATTTTTTTTACACATCACATTTGTTACAGATTTATTAAGGTCCACTGGCAAAATCACATATTGCAAATGCTAATCTTTAAGTCATACTGATTTTGTGAAAAACTAAGAAATTTTTGGCACACCTGGAAAACATGTAATGCCTTAGGTTGATTTTCCTAAATGATGGGATCATTTAAAAAATATTAATGAGGAAGTTAATTTATTTTTATTTAAATAGAGGATGAATAAAGAGATGAAAAACTCACAGTAGCATGATGTATTAGAAAAACCCACTGGACCTGGAGAAAGAGCCCCAGGTTCAAATTCAGGTTCTTCTGCTTATTACCCTGTGTAAGTACTTGGCCTCTCTAGATATATAACTTTTTTTATTTGTAAAAAACAACAAAAGGGCTCAAACCAAAGGACTCAAATTCCCTTCTAATTTTAAACCGATGCTCCCATGAGTTTAATCCCTAGGTATCCCAGTTCTTATCTTTCCAGCATACTCCATGACACTGGCAGGAAATTTTTTTTCATAATAAGTATATTAGTTGGTCCATAAGGAACTTATGGATTGGAGGCTCAAACTTATAAAATTATTATTGTGAGTGCAATTTCCAACAAATTCCACCATACCTCTCCATTTTTTTTCCCAAGGAGCTCTCTGTGTGTTGTTTTCCCTCATTAGAATGTAAACTAATTAGACTGTGGACTGTGTTTGTGGCAGCCCTCTTTGTGGTGGCCAGAAACTGGAAACTGAGTGGATATCCATCAATTGGAGAATGGATGAATAAATTGAGGTATATGAATATTATGGAATATTATTGTTCTGTAAGAAATGACTTAGCAGGATGATTTCAGAAAGGCCTAGAGAGACTTACATGAACTGATGCTGAATGAAATGAGCAGGACCAGGAGATCATTTTATATACTTCAACAATACTATATGATGATCAATTCTGATGGACATGGCCATCTTCAACAATGAGATGAACCAAATCAGTTCCAATAGAGCAGTAATGAACTGAACCAGCTACACCCAGCAAAAGAACTCTGGGAGATGACTGTGAACCACTACATAGAATTGCCAATCCCCCTATTTTTTGTCCACCTGCATTTTAGATTTCCTTCACAGGCTAATTGTACACTATTTCAAAGTCTGATTCTTTTTGTACAGCAAAATAACTGCTTGGACATGTATACATATATTTTATTTAATTTATACTTTAACATATGTAACATATATTGGTCAACCTGCCATGGGGGGGGGGTGAGGGGAAGGAGGGAAAAATTGTAACCAAAGGCTTGGCAATTGTCAGCATCTATCTGGTAAATAAAAAGCTATATTTAAAAAAAAAAAAAAAAAAAGACTGCGGATTGCCTTACTTGAATGTATTAGTATCCTCAGCACTAAGTTTAGTGTCTGGAATATAATAAGCCCTTTTTCTATTCATGAAATAAAGGAACATTTGGGATTAAGAAGAATCCCCAAATATCTTCAACATAAAGAAGATCCAACTCACTTCCAGTTGATCAATGATGGACAGAAATAACTACACCCAGAGAAGGAACACTGGGAAGTGAATGTAAACTGTTTGCACTACTGTCTATCTACCCAGGTTACTTATACCTTCGGAATCTAATACTTAATGTACAACAAGAAAATGGTATTTACACACATATATTGTGTCTAGGTTATATTGTAACACATGTAAAATGTATGGGATTACCTGTCATCCAGGGGAGGGAGTGGACGGGGGGGGGGGGCATAATTAGGAAAAATGAATACAAGGGATGTTATTTAAAAAACATTGCTCATGCATATATACTGTGGGAAAAAATTCTAAATTTAAAAAAAAGAAAAAAAGAATCCCCAAGCCCAGGATGAAAATTCCTAGGGAACCATGGACAAACTGTTTGAGAGTAATGTAGTCATTTACTCTTTTATACATAATGCCCAGAAAGGTTAAATGAGTTAGAGCCTCAATTTCCCAGATGAGAAATGGAAATCATAATTTCCCCCTATCATCTGTCTTGAGGAGATAATGAAAAATTATCAGTAGATAGAAAGTCTATTGATAACTATCAGAAAGGTCTCTATATAAATCAAATTTGGAAAAATCAAGCAGCCAGAAAATTTAGAAAGCTAGAAGCACTGGTAATGCTACATGATTGTTAAGTATTAATTGTGAAAGGAGAGAATAAGCACTATTAAAAACAAACAAAAGTTTTAAAGAAAACTCTAGATTGAATGTTTACCTTAATTTATATTCAGTCTATGGTAGTTACATGATATATTTCAATAATGAGGGCTACTGAGATTGAATAACAAGTAGGATATTAACATTATTATTTTAAACTCATCTATAAGTAGACCACAGGCTGTTATAACAGTAAGGAATACATATGAAACCGCTTCCTTCTGTTGAGTAATATTCAGTTTCTTTTTATTTCATTCAAATGGAAAAAATGATGAAAAGTGGAGGTGATGAAGGAGGGGGGGAGAGGAAGAGTAAAGGTGGATGTGTTAGTCAAGAAATGTCTAGAAAATGTTAATAATGCCTTAATAGCTATTTCTTTTTTGTAAACATCCTCAACCAATAACTACCAAGTAGCCTACAAAAGATCCAATAACCTCAGATTTATCCAGTAAGCCTTTGCCCCAGACTGAAATGAGAGACATTGATGACGTGACAAGACATGCCTTGGACTTACTATAGGCAGCAGACAAAAATGACCTTTCCTGGCCTTTTCCAATGAATCATTCAAACACCAGTTTCCCTTCCCCCAGACAGCACACCAAAGAGAACACACAAAGGCATTAATCATTTTTATTAGGCATAGCCTTCTTACTAGAAGCACTATTCTATAAAGACATCTAGTCCTGATCAATAATTAAGGCTACTGCACAAAACCTGTATAATGATTATGTAAAATGCCATGGCTGAAATACCATCACACTTATGCTGTCTCAGACAGAATTCATGTCAATTCTCTTCTGCTGAAAACAATCCATCATCACAAAACATCTCCTAATTGTCTCAATAGACATAGTATACTTCAAGGATACAGGAAAGGAGTCAAAACAGATGCCACCTGTGTCATCTTCTAAAGCACCTCTCTTGGATTTAGGGTCAAAGAGAGGCCATCAGACCTCCCTCAGTTTGTTCAAAAGAAACAATTACTGAATGAATAGAGGAAAGTCCTATGTCAACCTCACAATTTAATTCAAGTCCTTTTGTCAGCTTAGAGAAATGCAGGTAGTCATCTCCATCTGAGAAAAATAAAGGGAAAACCTATTTTATACTTAGATTGATTGAAATGGTTACCTTGGACAGGATTCCCCTTGATATATCTCTTGAATCTGTTTCTATTCTTTCTACTCTAGTTTAAAACTTCATTATCTCTTGCTTAGACTACTGATTGGCTTCCCTGTCTGCTGTCTTCAACCTCTCCAATAAATACATTCTACACTATAGACAGTTTAATTTCTCTAATATAAAATTCTTTGAATGGCATTTTAAATGCTGAATTATTTCTCCCCAAACAATTTTTCCATCATTATTTCTCACTGTACTTCTTACCATACCCTATATTGATTAATAACTACTTGTATCAGAGCTTCTCATACAGAAATAAGGGATATTTTGTCTAATTGAATTTGTCTGAAAGCTTAGAATCATCATTGATAACCATTGTGGGGAGTGAAACAGAGTTAATGTCATAAAGTTACAAATCTGCCAAAGAACTTAAAACAGAGGACTCCTTCTTAGAAATAAGCTGATAGTAGGAGGAGCTTATGCGGTAGGGTGACCAGGTTGCTGTGTTCTATTTGAAATAAAGCCATTCTTCAGTAAAGAGTTTGAAGGGGAGGGGCTGTAGTTGGTAGAAAAGTTCCATCCATGCAAAGGGAGTGGTTACCAAGTTCCTGGATATTATCAGCCAGGATCACTAAGTGATACGGGGCAGCTGTCCATATTGCTTGCCAGTGCCACCCAGTGGATGTAGAAGCTTATATGATTGCTTCTTGTGTACTTTTTTCTCCTTTCCTTCACTGTAAGCTACTTGAAAATTATGCCTAATATTTCTCTCTCCTAAACATAGTATCTTGCACATAGTAGGTGCTTAAGAAATATTTGATGACTAAACCCAGATAGAATTAAATATATTTTAAGATTTTAAAAGGTATAAGATATTATCAAGATAGTTTATAATCCAAATATCATTCAAGTTGGTCACATTAACTATCCACTTTAACTTCAGGGAAAGTGAGGTAGGTGACCTTGCATAATCTTCCCTCACTCAAATCAATTCACTTTCATGACAGGGCAACACCTCCCTGATTCATGGTCTTCTTCCAATAAGAAGGACAAACAACAACAATAGTTTACTTCTATTTCATCGACAAGACAGACAATTTCAGAGGAAACTTTAAGAATTGATGTATCATGAAGAGAAAACCAGAAGAATGATTAATTTATACAAGAATTCTGATGAATGCCATCACAGACTACCAGTCCAGAGTGGGAAAATGCACCTATTGTCACAGAGACTGTGAGCTTAAAAGTAGTCTTAAAAGTAATATAATTCTGGACATGGCCAATATGGAAATTAATTTTGCCAGATTATGCATATTTATGATACATATTTATTTTAATTTTCTTTGGCTTTTGTTAGGGAGCATTGTAAGGGTCAGGTCAGATTATAAATATCAAAATAAACACATTATTTTAAAAATTCTTCTGCCTTTTAACTCCAAGAATTATATCTGATTACCAACTATTCAGGTGCCCTCCACCTGAGAGCAGTGACTATCAAAGTTGCTGGTTATATTTTTAAATCCAAATTTTGCTATCATACTGAGTTTACCACCTTTTAAGTTTTCATGTTCATGTGGATGAGATGAACTTAAAAATAAGGTTTTATTCAGATGGTGCTACCTACTCATGGATTATATGATTAGAAATTTAACAGATGGATGTATATCTCTATCCTATTAAAAATCTATTTTTTCATTGTTGAATTTTACTCAATTTTACAGGTAACAAAACTTTATATTTTGTTTTATCTTGGTTCTAAGTCTTTATATTTTGTAACATGATATTCCAAGATTTTTCTCTTTTTTTGTGGTAATTTCTTCTGTTTTACGTAATCATGTCAGTGGTTCCTTAGTACCTTTTTCCACACTCTAACTGTGCAAAAGTGTTTTCTTAGTCAACAGAAACTGATAAATTGAATAGCTTGCCTAGCTAGTATCTCAGAGATAGTAAGAGTCCAAAATAATATTTAAATCCATATCTTTTTTATTCCAAGTCTAGTATCCTATTCATTAAATCATGCTGCCTCTCAGTTCCTAGTTAAATTTTTTCTAAGTAAACTTAAATAAAAACATGCAATAAATTTGTAAATTACTTATATACATTTAACTTTTGACTTACAAATGAGTGAAAAATTATAAATGAAGTCACTTTCTCAAATGTTTCTTTTTCTGTTCTGTAGAAATATGGCCAAATCTGAAAATATAAGATTAGAAATAAGAATAATGGGATGTTTACAATTTTTTTTTCACTTTACTCAAACTTATTGAAAAAAATTCTTGAATGGATGCTTTAAGTACCCGTCAAAATCTATTACATATTGATACTTTGATGGTTCAATGATCTCATTGATGTGGGTACTCTTGCCATAACTATAGATGCTAACCTATCCACATCTTTAAATTTTATTCAAGTCTCTTTTATGTCCTTTCCTAAATAAGATGAATTATTATAATAGTGAACATCTTTTAAAAAATATCTACATACTAGTGCAACATTGGTTGTCGATATCTTACTCATGACCACACTGATTCACCTCCTTCTCTGATTACAATACTCTTTAAATATTTTAGGCTACTTCTTACATTTGGTAATATTCTGGCACCCACTTTCCATTGCTCTTTATGTAACCTGCAATTGTGATTAAACTCAGATTATGGTATTCCATGATTCATTGACATAGAATGACTAGAGGACTACTCATGTTAAAAAGATGAACTTTTGTAGCAGAGTGCAACTGTCTAAACCAGATTATTCTGAGATTGTTTACAGTTGAAACTGAAAGGAAGTGAAGGAAATAAATACATATAAAAAAAGAACAAATTTTCCAGGAATTTAATTTCATCATTGATAATACTGGAATACTATCTTTGGACTTAAATTACCTGAGTTTTTAAAAAATATACAAAATCAAGAATTAATGGCATTTTAAGAAGATAAAGTTGGGAAGAATAACTAGACTTGCTCAAATATATACTTTCTCTTTAAATAATGAAGTACCTTCTTGTCATTTATCTTTTGTTTAATTTTTTTAAACCATTTTCTTGTCTGAATATGAATGCTATACCTCTTTAAAAAAAAAACTTGCTTATAGGGTAATAAATTTTTATTTAAGTCAAATGTTGATTTTTAACTCTGTGTGAATCTTTGTTTCAAGTAAGTTTCTTGTAAGAAAATATTGTTGGATTCTATTTTTTAATCTAGCCTCCTACCACACACACACACACACACACACACACACACACACACACACACACACACGTATTTTTTTTTAATTATAAAATAAAAATTATCCAGATTCATAAAGTCAAAAGGCAAAGTCAATGAAACTCTAAACTGAAAACACTCAAAATGCCATAGTCAAAATTCAGAGCTTCCAGATCAAAATAAAAATACTTTCATACAATTGGTCAAGCCCAAGTCATCTGTAATTTTTTTGTCCTTTGCTTCATCAAGCATATCCAACCTTAGGTTCTTACACTCTAAATATATTTTAATCCCCCTTTTATGGGTAATACTTCAAAGCTGAAGTTAACTTTTCCTTCCCCAATTCTGCTTTCTCTTACATTCTCATTTTCCCCTTTCCCTTTTGCTGTTATATCTCAATGTGTTTCTGTATTTGTCTTTGTGTGTGTCTGAGTGTGTGAGAGCACAAAATAGAGAGAAAAATTCTTTATCTAGTGCACATAAAAATTAGGTCACAAGATGTCTATTCCTTCCTTACTATTCATATAATCTTCATATGCATACCATTTATGATTATGAGAAATAATAAATTCTCCCCTTTCTCATTTCTTTCCTCCCTTAAAACCAACAGAACCACACCTAGATCTATGCTTGTCTTATTTCTTCTGTGATCTTTGGTAGGAATTTAAAGGAACAAGGAAGCAATTTATAATCTTTTAGCTCTTTTCTACTTGAGCAAATGTATATACTTTTCTAGATTCTTCTTGACTCCCATGTTTGCATTTCAGAATTTCTATTCATTTAATCAGGAATGCTTGAAAGTTCTTTATCCTACTAAAAATCCATTTTTCCCATTGTTGGATTTTACTCAATGCTACTGGTAATAATCATTTATATTTGTTGTATCTTGGTTCTAAGTCCTTATATTCTATCACTCAAAATATAATATTCCAAGGTGTTCCTCTTCTTTATAGTAATTTCTTCTTTCTTATGTGATCATGTCAATGGTTCCTTGATACCTCTTTTTTCTAATTATGTAAAAGTAATTTTTCAGACTAGCACATGGAAATGCTTAAGAAATAGTAGTTAACTGCCAGACTGGATAAGTCCTCCTGTCTGATATATTATCAGGTCCTCAATTACTTGACTTCAAGCTGACTCGTCACACCACTCTCGTGAATTTTTCTATCCCATCCCATTTAGATCAGTTCTATTTTCAGGACCTTTAAATGAGTGGGGAGAAGAGTTGTGCAGACTTCTTAGCAGGGCTCTTCTCCCCACTTCTTTCAGTTTCTTCATTTACCTAAGCTTCATGCTAGCTTCCTTTGTGATACTTTCTGTTGGCCTTTGATGACTTTGGGACATCTTTTTGTAAAGTTCTAGAAGAGTAGGAAGAATTTACAACTGTTTCACTTGGATTTTCTTTATAATTCCCGTTTCTGAGATTTTGTTAGATAATTACTGGGGTCTGTGTGGAAGACCAGAGACCTTTCTATTTATTGTTGTTTTTGTCTCTTTTTTAAGTGCAGTGGACCACTCACAGACTCAATCCATCTACTAATCAGCTCAATAAATATAATCAGCTCAGCCTATTGCATCTCAGAATGCCTGAGCTCAAATGACCCACTAGCCTTTATCTCTCTGGTAGCAGGGATTATAAGCATGAACAACTATGGTTAGCTTCTACTACCTTTTCTTTTGTCATCTTAGCCAGGAGCCCTCTCTACTTTCCATCCCATTTGTAATGGGTTGGTTTTTTGTTTGTTTATTTGTTTTGTCTACTCAAATCTACCAATGATTTTTCCATTTCCTTCTGGGTTATACACATTTGCAGAAAATATGAAGTTAAGACTCCACAAATGTAGAACAATCCCAGAATAATGTTGACATTAAAAAGGTGGCCTTATTTCCAGGGCAAAGTTTGGGTATGTTCGAGGAACTTTAAAATTACGCAAAGGCAATTCCTTCCCAGGTCCTCATATGCATTTCTCTTCCAAACTCACTAGCCCAATATAGACTTAAGAAAGATGTGCTCTACAGATTGTCCTTCAAAATATATATTAGATCAAAAAAATAGGCATTCTTTACTTACTTAATTTTGATGGAGTGACTCTTTTAAGTGGTTATAGGTCTCTTTCAGGAGGATCTACAATACAGAATTTGGTGCAATTTACATGTCATTTGTAAGTAGAAGCATCTGAAAGACAACCAGGAATACCTTTTCCACTTTGACTATTTGCTGTACTTCCATCATGCCAATTGTAAATGCTTTTACCATGCAAATGTTTTCATTTTATGATTTATGATATTAATGAGGTCATCCCACAAGGTAAAACTCCTTGGTAGAAGAGGGCTTTAAAGGAGATATGTTGCTTTATGGAGCATTTTTAAAAAATATATTCAACAAACAATCAGTAGAACTTAGTAGAATGGATAGAGAGCTGAACTTGGAAGCATGAGACATGAATTAAACATCTCAGCCATATTTTAATGAATCTGTGACATGTTACTTCACCTCTTGACCTTATTTCGAAGATCATTAAGGATCTACAGAGCCTTAGATTTCTGACCCTGAATAATAGCATTCTGTATTCCTTTAGTTTTACAAATAGTAAGAGTGCAGTTCAATCTGAAATATTTTATACTGGAAAGGATTTTAGAGGCCAAACTTCCTCATTTTATAGATGACAAAATTGGTCACAAATAAGTGGTGCTTTGTCTAACATCACATAAGTAGTAAATAACAGAACTAGAATTCCATCCTCAATCCTCTCACAACAAATCTGGGTTAACTTTTCCATTATGCCAATCTACATATTAATAATTCCTGTAATTTTTTTTTACATAGATGGAAAATTAGGCACATAGGTCAGGAATTACTAATGTTCTCTTGGTCATCTTTTTTTTGGGTTAGTAATCTCAAGTTGGAGGTTTTTTTTAAAAATACCTCTAGCATCATCCCTTCTTTCAGATACCTTGAGAATCCATCATTCTATGATCTTATAGTTTTTCAGTTGCTAACATGTATCTCCTATTTGTACACTTGATCTAATTTTCAGTTGTTTTTCTCATCTTTGGAGTGTCATTCTCATGGGGATAATGATAACTAAAGATGTTGATCCTTTTAAATTTAAAACAACTTGCAAATTAGGAAGAATTATAAATAAGCAAGAAAAGAAATGTTGTTGCTGGGTGGTCTTATACCATTCCTCTGAGAGAATCAATACTTTCTATTAACACTTTCTATCTTCATTCTTTATTTCTCTACATGTACCACTGGTGAAATTTGGAATCTATTTAGTGGCACTATACCACTATAATTCTCTATTAACTGTTGTTGTTCTCTATATTCTAATAAATGAAATATGAGAAATGTGACACAATTTTCAAAAATTTCAAAATCAGACTCAGGTTAATTATGAGCCAATAAAAGCATGAAAGGACAAAAGCATTAGAAATAAAAAGAAAAGATGGAAAAAAGAAAAAGAAACAGTGCTACATTTGTATGATGTCAAATTAATCCAATATGCAGGAAGGTGTTGGAGCCAGCTCAAACCAGTTCATGCAAGCCAATTTTTAATTTTCAGTATCAAATCAAGGATTAATTTATCTGGTGTGCTATCTAGACAATAAAGTAATAAAGAAAATATTAATAAAGCTTAAAGTATGTATTACATACAAAGTATATACATATATATATACACACACACATATATATTACAACATATAAGTATGTTGTAAGCATGATTAATATGGAAATGTTTTTCATGACTGCACATATATATCTTGGGATGGGGAGGGAAAGGGACAGACAAAATTTGGAATTCAAAATTTTATAAAAATAAATATTAAATATTAAAAATTGTCTTTACATATAATTTGGAAAAGCAGAATAACATTTAAAAGAAAACAAATAAGTGTGTTGTTAATTTTTTTCCTCAGAGAACCATTGGTCAAACATTTATCAGCACACTTCCGAGTGTTGATCCACTGCTTACTAGCAGACAATACAAAGGAACAAGCAGTATTTGAATATATTTGAGGGAAATAAATGTAGAACTAATTTTATTCTGACTTGCTTTGGTTTTTCCTACAGCAAAGACAATTTTCTTGAAATAAATGTATGTCACTCATGACCAATTTCATCAACTTAATGAAACCAGTGCTCATGTTTACTAGCAAGCTACATGTACTTGAAACATACAGAATTTAACTTAAGACACTATTTTGGTCTCACATCTGTTACCTATTATTGTGAAGATTCCAAGTAAGGGCACTATGATCCAATCCACAATAACCTCTTTTCTTCTTAAAAAAAGAAAATAAAGGGATAAAGATTATCCAGTTTGAGAAAATAATATACTTCATATAAATATTATAGAATTATAGAATAGAATATAGAAATAATAAGCATATTGCTCACTTTTCAGAAAATAAAAAAGATAAATAATGAAACATTTACAATCTGTAAATAAAAGAAATGTCTAACTTGGAACCAAGACAGGCATATGCTAGTCTGAGTGGATGTGTGTGTGTGCATGGATGTGTGTTTAATGAGGTATAAAAAGTTATTACCTAGAATTTTTGAGTTGGGTTGAACCTCTAAATAAGTGAAAAGTGCAGTTCAATTGGTCTTTATTCAAGAATAGAGGCTAAGGAAGCTCTATCTGGCAGACATATCAAGCAGGGGAAAACTTGCCAGGTAAATGAAAAAGAAGCCAGAGCTCAAGAGGTAAACTCAGTGGGTGGTGAAAATGTGAACCAAGGCAGAACTCAGCCAAATGTGAACCTGAGGCTTTCAGACAGGAAAAAGAGGCTATATTATACAAAAAGCCCAGATTAGATTCTTTTCCATTAAAATAAACCATATTATAAATAACAAGTTGTCAGTATATCAACTCCTACCACTTAAGGAATACTTCATAAAAGTACAAAAGGAAATGCTTAATAAAATTGCAAGCAGCAAAAAAATGACTATGTTCCTTATTGTTCAATATTATGGATTAGATGCTTATTCTATCTATCTGAAAACTGATACTATAGTTCATACTTTTGTTAACAATCAATTTTCTTAAGCTCAGCTTTTACTTAAATTTCTCAATGTGGAGAAAAATTTCAACAAATTTGTTTTAAGTATTTTTTATGGCACTCATCAGTTCAAGTTTTCATGTGCCACTGTTGTTCATAGTCAGTTCAAGATTGAGTTATATTTACATAAAAGTCTTTGTCTCCATCCTGTTCTGTATGCAGACAGGACACGTCCACTTGGGTATTACTTCAGATTCAGCATGTTGACAACTGATCACATTAATCTGGATGCTAAGTTGGTATCCTTCCCATTCTCATCAAATCTGAATTTCTTTACTATACTTCTACCCTTAGTAACACTATTCTTTTAGTCTGTCAGGCTAGGGTGACTAGACCTCTTAGGAAAAACATTGACCTCTCCTCTCCTTTTATTCCCCAAATCCAATTTTCTACCAATTCACGATATTTCTTTCTTTGAATTGGCTTTTCCTTTCCACTCCACTATTCCTGGTTTTCATCACTATATAACTGTATTATTGTGGCAAATTCTAAGTTAGTTTCTTGGATTTATACTCTTCTAATTTTTAATCCATTTTTGTACATTACTGCCAAGAGAAGATTTGTAAAATACTACTAGCATCATGTCATTGCCCTGTTCGGAAAGCTCCAATGGCTCCTATTGCATCAAATCCAAATTTGTCCAGATTTCTGAGACCTCCATAATTTGATCCCACTCATTTTATCTAACCTCCTTTTCTACCATACTTCAACCCATCCTGTTTCAATCAAGAAGTTTACTGACCTCTACATATATTATGTTCTACTATCTTACCTGCCTGCTAAGTCTTCCCTCCATTTTTATACAGTCTAATCATTCTTCAGACCTCAATTCAAATTCTTTCTATCCTACAAACTTTCTAACTTTCATTTCATCCTGAAGGGATTTGATTACTTAATGGGAAACTTGTGTCTTCACTTGATATCCTCAATAATTGGGAATATTGATATCCTCAATTGGGAATTCCTTAGAGGTATAGCTGGATCTTTTACATTCGTTGTCTTCCCTCAAACTCTGCTGTGTGGATAGGCAGTTACTTGCTGACTAAAATGTAGTTTAAAACAAAACAAAAAAACAGATTATGACAGTATGTCGAAGTGAGCTCATGTTAACTCTGCCTCAGATGGTACATTCCAAAACAGCCACATGAGTACTTAAGTGGATGTGAAACTATGTTCTTTTGTCATCTTCAAAGGAAAAAAAAGAAAGCCTACCTTCCCATGGTAGTTTAGCTACAGTGTGCTGTATCTAGTAATCTTCAAAAATATATAAATCTATCAAATTTACCAAAAGGAAACAAAAAGTCTGAAAAAGAGCCAAGGAGAAAATAATATCACCAGCTGCAAACCTTCTGTTTTACAAGATGAGTACAAAGCATTTCCTTTAATATTGTCCAAAACAGAGAGAATAGAACATATTTAACATTTCCCAAAATAATCTAAAATTGTGTATTCTACCCATATTTGTTCATGTTGAGAAAAGCTAACCCTCCCCAAACAGGTACTGTACCTGCTAGTAGCATTCTAAGAACATATGATACAGATTGAATAAATAACTATTTCATATGGTGGAAAACTACAGCCAGTAAAACACCAACAGCAGCTTTGGTTTTGTTTGTTTTTACATCCAGTGCTACACCATTTGAACTTAAGCAAATCTACGCAGAAGCACAACAGAGAAAGATGTGAACTCTAAGACACCAGTTTATCTCAGAAAACTGTATCTATTTCCTATCCAATAGCTCTATAGATAAATAAGCAATCAACCAGAAAGAAGCTTGCTTATTTTCAAGGACTTTCTTGGAAAATACACTGTGCAATATTATGTTTAATATTGTAGCATTTTTCATAAAGTGCTTATATGCTTTTGTTCAGTCATTTTTCAGTTATATCTGTGACCCCTTTTGAGATTTTCTTGGCAAAGATACTGGAGTAGTTTGCCTTTTCTTTCTCTGGTTAATTTTACAGATGAGAAAACCAAGGCAAACAGAGTTGAGTTACTTAACACAAGTTACACTGCTAGTAAGTATTCAAGGCTGAATTTGAATTCAGGAAGAGGAGCCTTTCTATTTCCAAGCCTGGCATCTATCCTTCGCACATCTTACTGCTCCAAAGTGCTTATGTACAGTGCTTAAATATTTTATCTGTGTCTCCTCAAAGAAATAATAAAGCTTAAAGGCGATTGGAGTGTCGGTGCTTATTGCTGTGCCACTATAATAAAGAAAATACCATCTGAATTCATTTACAATTCAAACGATCAAATGACCATAAGAACACAGTCAGTTCTGCTATAACACTTGTCTGGAAATTTGTTCCAAAGCAATTGATGTATTGAGTAATAATTTGAGCAGAACTGAATTATATATTTCTTATACACAATTCGTCTTTAAGAAACAGTGAAAACACAGTAAACTGCATGGCTTCCCCAAAATCTATAAGCTGAAACCCTTCCATTGCCAACTTCTACAAGCAAATTTCAGATCTTTTTATTAAAGTAAAATGGTATATTTATTATATATCTCCTAAAATAGTAGAAGCAGTGGATGCTTCCCAGTTCCAGGAGTTGCAGACTGCTAAGGCCTATAGTGACAGATACTGCCAGTACTTATTGTAGAATCTATGCATTTTTAACCATTTAACATGTATAAAACCATGCTACTATTTTTAATAGGTTCATAGCTTTTTCTAATGTGTCACTAATAACATTTTTGAATAGTGTGCCATAACGTCATTTCCTCCCATAAGTCCTGTTGGGTTTTTTTTTTTTTTTTTATTTCAGGTTTGTATAGGGCAGTCAGTGATTTTTAGGACCACATTTCATGTTATAGTATAACTGACTATATAAAAATAGATATAATAATAATGATCAATAGATTCAGCATTGATTGATGATGGTTTGTTGAAAACACTATAGAAGTGTTCAGACAATTTTTTTTAGGATCATGTTCTTATCCCTAATTAACATGGCAGATCTATAGTCACAATCAATAAACAGAAAGAAAAGTTTAAAGACAACAACTTCTGGACCTGACTGATTCATGTAAGATGCCAAATTCCATCAACAGGATGCCTTATATTTATTATAGGGTTAACAAAGTTTTCATTGTATATAACTCTTCCTCAAGAAACTTATTACTTGAAAGTCATTTATTTAAAACAATTATAAATCTTATTTAAGATTTAGACTTTCAGGGGCAGCTAGATGGCACAGTGGATAGAGCACCACCCTTGAATTCAGGAGGACCCAAGTTCAAATCTGGTCTCAGACACTTAACACTTCCTAGTTGTGTGACCCTGGGCAAGTCACTTAACCCCAGCCTCAGGGGGGAGGGGGGAAAGATTTAGACTCTCTGTACTAGTACAAAGTAGTAGTACAAATGCATCTAGCATTAGAAATAATATTTTAAAAAATAATTAGAGATAATTAAAAACAATAAAAACTATCAACCAGATGGAACCAGCCAGGATCTGTTGGTGCCTAGAACTGAACAAAAAAGATTAGAGACAGGACAGTCAAGAATCAAACAGAAATTATTACACCCAGAGAAGGAACACTGGGAAATGAATGTAAATTGTTAGCACTACTGTCTATCTACCCAGGTTATTTATACCTTCGGAATCTAATACTTAACATGCAACAAGAAAATTGGATTTACACACATATATTATATCTAGGTTATACTGTAACACATGTAAAATGTATGGGATTGCCTGTCATCTACGAGAGGGAGTAGACGGAGGGAGGAGATAATTTGGAAAAATGATTACAAGGGATAATGTTATATAAAAAAAAGAATCAAACAGAAATTGAATTTCAAAGTGAGGGAAAAAACCTGAATCAAAAACATATGTGTTAGGGCCCCTCCCCTAGTTGGAGAGACCTAACTTTAGTTTAGACAGATCTCAATTTTCATACTTTTGCTATGCAGTGAGTGATAGTCCTGACAATGAGACATAACAGAAACAATGTGATATGTTTATTTCACAGTAGGGCTTTTATTCTAGATTTTGCTGGGGTTGACATCATCCAGAGCATGACCTCAAAGGATTGTTGTAATACAAAACTCAGGGAAAGGATATGCTTTGCTTGCTTGCTGCATCTTAGCTCTGGAAAACAGGTTATCTCCTAATAATCTTGACAGGATACATTTTGTAGGTGTTTTTTTTTTTTTTTTTAATGTCACTAAAATTGCAACTAATTGGAATTAACAGTGGAACAGAATAGTGAAGTAATAAAGTTTCTTTCTTTTTTCATAAAAACCCAAACTGGAAGGGACCATGAGTGTGTGTGGAATTTCCACATATTCTCAGCTGTGGACAAAATGTTAGCTGGCTTTGCTGAACTGTTTCCCCTTTCCCCCTTTCTTATTTATATCTCTGCCATGAGAGAAAACTTATTGGGAAGGTAAATCAACTAATGTAAACACAAAAGCTACACAAAAAAAGGAAACAAATTCATATTTTCTTAGGCAAATTAGATCTAAAAGTGGATAATTACCTCTATTGATTTGCAAGTATGATGAAAATTGTTATATAAACAAAGAAATCTTTGACAACATGAAAGAGTGCAGAGCAAGAATATGATATTTAACAGGCCCAAATCCTGTATAGTGCAATCTAAAGGACTTTTAGATGGAGAAAAAAGACTAATTCTCTTTCCTTCAGAAAGCAAAGATTTTCTCAGTTTCTCATTACCAAATAGGTAAGTTATTTTCTTCCTCTTTCCAGTTTTAGTCTCCAAGAAATCAAGATTATTTCAATTTAAGAAACATAAACTTATTTATCTACTAGCTTTAAGAGTCCATTGTGCATTCAGGCAATTTTTATTATACAAGCATCATTTTCAACTTAACTCCAAATGGGCAGGTAGGGATTTGACCTATATGATAAATACAAAGGTATTTATATTAGATGATCAGTTAAAACAACTAGCATATTCATGAAATATTCTTTTGTTTGTACCTTAATTTCAAAGTAAACAACTATTAATTTAGGTAAACCAAACTATTCAGTGGAATATGTCAGAGTATTTAGAAGGCTGAAAATGGCTTACAAGGCTGCTAAGTGGTGCAATGGACAGACCACTAGTGCTGAAGGCTACAAGGTCTAAGATTAAACATGATCTTAAATACCAACTAGACACATTGGGTAAGTCACTTAACCCCTGTCTGCCTCAGGATTGCTATGAAATAAAATTAAATAACATTTGTGAAGAGCTTTGCAAATCTTAAAAGTATTAAACACAATCATCATATCACATCAATATAGAATCTTTTATTTAAACATATCAATCAATACGTATTTATGAAGTGCCTACTATGTGCCAAATATAAAGTGAAAGCAGTCCCTGACCTCAAAGAACTTCCAGCCTAAGTGGAAAGAAAACTTTTATGAAAATAGGGTTATACAATGCACTTCTGGGGGAGGATCCAAGATAGCAGAACAGCCCTCACAATAATTACAAAATCCAGCCTCTGAATTAGCTCTGTATCAGCAGAACCCACAAATATTGGGAGTGCAACAAATTATCAGCAGAAGATAATTTCGAAGATCACCAGAAAAGATCTTTTTCAATTGGAAACAGGAGAGAGGCAGCCAGCACAAATAGCTGAGTACAAACAGCACAGACAGTGCAGAGTGCTGGGGCAGTGAAGTCTCAGTGTCACAGAGAATGTATGGAATGAAATAGACCAGAAACAGTCTGTTTCAATCAGAAACAGGAGGGAGTCAACCTAACACAAACAGCTGACCACAAACGTCAGCACAGACTGTGCAGAGTCTCAGGGCATTGTGGACCCCACCAGCATTGCAGACTCCATAGCCTCTACACAGCAGAGAATTTACAAGGAGGAATCTACAGCAGGGTTGGCCACTGTGCCCTGGTTGCAAGTCAGAAGATCAGCAGAGAAGTTATAAAACATCCAACACAAACAAAATCAATAGTGAACCCCAAAAGCCAGAATCTCACAGGACCTGGCCACATCCACTCAGTACTGGGAGTGAATCCGCACTGCCCAGTGCAGCAGCTGCTGTTCCTTGGAAAACCTACCTTGCCCTAAAGGCAGACCTTAACTTAACTTAAAAAAAAAAATAGTACAAAAGAGAACTCTAACAATTGACAGCTTTTATGGTGAAAGAGAAGCAAAGATTTCAAACCCTGAGGAGACTAAAAGTAGACTATCTCCAGATGAAGCCCCAAAGGTTGATATAACCTGGTCCCCATCACACAAGACTCTCCTAGAAGAAATTTAAAAAGGATCTTAAGAGATCTAGAAGAAAAATGGGGAAAGGAAATGAAAATTTTACAAGAGGGTTTGGAAAAGGCAACACAGAAACTATCTAAAGAAAATTCACTACAAAATAGACTTGATGAAATGGAAAAAGCATATAACTCATTAAAAGATAAATTTGGTAAAATGGAAAAAGAAAGCAACTCTCAGAAAAACAGAATTGGTGAAAGAAAAGAAAATAACTCCTTAAAAACAGAATTTGTGAAGTGGAAAAAGAAAATAACTCCTTTAAAAAAAAAAAAAGAATTTGTGAAATGGAAAAAAATTCTATAGAACAAAACAACTCATTTGAAAATTCAAATGGACAAATACAAAAAAAAGTAAAAAAAGTAAATGAAGAAAATAACTCACTGAAATTCAGAATTGAACAAATGGAAATGAATGACTCAATGAGACTACAGGAATCAGTCAAGCAAAACCAAAAAAAAAAAAAAAAAGAAAAAAGAAAAAATAGAAAAAAATGTAAAATACCTAATTGGGAAATAAACTGACCTGGAAAATAGATCTAGAAGAGACAAATCTAAGGATTATTGGACTCCCTGAAATACATGATGAAAAAAAAGAGCCTAGATACTATTTTTAGGAAATCTAATGATAATAAGAACAGCCCATATGACATAGAAACAGAAGGTAAAATGACCATTTAAAGAATTCACCAAACCCTCCATCCACATCTGCAGACAGAGCTGATAGCCTGGATGTGGACAGTAAGTCTAAGAAGCTGCTGAGCTTGGGGCAGAAATATCTGGTAATAGGAGACATTTTAGAAGCTGTTAATGCATTCAAGGAAGTGGCTAGTCTCTTGGGTAAGAAGTATGGAGAGATAGCTAATAAGTGTGGAGAAGTCTTCTTTTACTATGGAAAGTCTTTTCTGGAGTTAGCAAGAAACTGAAGGCTCTGAAGAGGAAGATAAGGAGAATGAGAGAGAGACCAAAGAGTACAGGAATGATTCCAAACTGGAAAACAAGGAGAATGAAGATGAGGACATTGGAAACCTTAATGCCTCCTGAATAAGACCCCTAAATTAAAACCCAAGGAATACTGTGGCTAAATTTGAGAACTATCGAACCAAGGAAAAAATATTACAAGCAGCTAGAAAGAAACAATTCAAATATTGAGGAGCCACAATAAGGATTACTCAGGATCCACCTTAAAGGATCAAAGGGCCTGGAATCTAATATTCCAAAAGGCAAAGGAATTTAGAATGCAGCCAAGAATAAATTACTCTGCTAAACTGAGCATGTTGTTTCAGGGGAAAAGATGGACATTCAATGAAAATGGTGAATTCCATTTATTTTTGATGAAAAGACCAAAGCTAAACAAGAAATTTGACCTCCAAATATAGAACTTAAGAGAAGCATAAAAAGGTAAAAACAAAACAAAACAAAACAAAACAAAACTCTTGAAAACTGTATTTCTGTTATGGGTATACACTGAAAGTACATGTATAATCTGATTTTATTGTTATGATATAAAAAAAGAAACTAGAGATGGAAAGGGGATTGTAACAGGGAAAAAAAAAAGGAAAGTGGAAGTAAAATGAAAGAAATCACATCTCAGGAAAAAGCAAAGAAAACATATAATTGACAGAAAGAAGGGAGGGTAATTAATATTGTGTGAATCTTACTCTCATCAGATTTTTCCCAAAGAAAGAATATTAGATATATTTGGTTTCACCAAGAAACATCTCTCATCTTATAGAAAAGTGGGAGAGAAAAGGGGAAAAGGGAAAGGCTAGGCTAAATAGAAAGGAAAAGAAAAATAGTAAAAGAAAGGTATAAGAAAGGGGGAGGGTCTCTAAAGGGGAAGGACTGCTTGAAGCAAGTAGTGCTCATAAGTAAAATACTGGGGAGAAGGGAAAGGGGAAAAGGAAAGAGAAAAGTATAATTTGGGGTTAATAAGATGGCAGGAAATACAGAATTAGTAGTTTTAACTGTGAATGTGAATGGGGTGAACTCTCCCATAAAATGTAATTAGATAGCAGACTGGATTAAAAGCCAGAATCCTAAAATATGTTGTTTGTAAGAAACACATTTAAAACACATATAAAAATATAGGTTAAAAAAAAAACAACTATATTTTCATATAGGGTAAAGCTAAAAGGCTGGAGCAGAATCTACTATGCTTCAGGTGAAGTTAAAAAAAGCAGGGGTAGCCATCCTTATCTCAGATCAAGCAAAAGCAAAAATTGATCTAATTTAAAGAGATAAGGAAATTTTATCTTGCTAAAGGATACCAAAGATAATGAAGCAATATCAATATTAAACATATGTGGACCTAGTGATGTAGCATCTAAATTCCTAAAGGAGAAGTTAAAAGAGTTGGAAGAAGAAATAGATAGCAAAACTATAATAGTGGGAGATCTCAATCTTGCTCTCTCAGAACTAGATAAATCAAACCACAAAACAAATAAGAAAGAAGTTAGAATGGTAAACAGAATATCAGAAAAACTAGATATGATAGACCTTTGGAAAAAATTGAATGGAGACAGAAAGGAGTACACTTTCTTCTCAGCAGTTCATGGAACCTATACAAAAATTGACCATATATTAGGGCATAAAGACCTCAAAATCAAATGTAGAAAGGTATAAATAGTAAATGTGTTTTTTTCAGATCACAATGCAATAAAAATTACATTCAATACAGGGCCAGCAAAAAATAGACCAAAAAGAAATTGGAAACTAAATAATCTCCTATTAAAAAATAAATGGGTAATCATTCACACAGCAGATCATAGACACAATAATTTCATTCAACAGATTTATAATAATGAGACATCATACCAAAATTTGTGGGATGCAGCCAAAGTGTTAATAAGGGAAAATATTATATTTCTAGAGGCTTACTTGCATAAAATAGAGAAAGAGAAAATCAATAAATTGGGCTTGCAACTGAAAAAAGCTAGGAAAAGAACAAATTAAAAATCCCCAATCAAATACCAAATTTGAAATTCTAAAAATAAAAGGAGAGAACAATAAAATTGAAACTAAAAAAAAAAAAAAAAAAAAAAACTATTGTATTAATAAATAAAGCTAAGAATTGGTTTTAAGAGAAAAAACCAACAAAATAGACAAACCTTTGGTTAATTTTCTTAGAAAGAGGAAAGAAGAAAATCAAATTATTGGTCTCAAAAATGAACAGGGACAACTATCCACCAATGAAGAGGAAACTAGAGCAATTATCAGGAGTTACTTTGCCCAACTTTATGCTAATAAATTTGACAACCTAAGGGAAATGGAGGAATGCCTACAAAAATATAGATTTCCCAGATTAACAGAAGAAGAAATAAATTACTTAAATAGGCTCATTTTAGAAAAAGAAATAGAACAAGCTATTAATCACCTCCCTAAGAAAAATCCCCCAAAACCAGATGGATTTACATGTGAATTCTACCAAACATTTAAAGAACAACTAACTCCAATACTATGCAAACTATTTGGAAAAATAGGGAATGAAGGACTCTTACCAAATTTCTTTTATGACACAGACATAGTACTAATACCTAAAGCAGTATTAATATGGTGACTGTGTGGAGAGAAAGGATATAACCTGGATATATATATATATATACATATATATATATATATATATATATGTATATATATATATATATATAGCAGGTAGGACAAAAACAGATTAAGAAAATTATAGACCAATCTCCCTAATGATTTACACCAGGAATGCAGGGCTGGTTCAACATTAGGAAAATTATTAGCATAATTGACTATGCAAATAGCCAAATTAACAAAAACCATATGATCATCTCAATAGTGCAGAAAAAGCATTTGATAAAATCCAACATCCATTCCTAATAAACACACTTGAGAGTATAGGAATAAATGGACTTTTCCTTAAAATAGTCAGGAGCATCTATTTAAAACCATCAGCAAGCATCATATGTAATGGGGATAAACTACAACCATTCCCAATTATATCAGGGGTGAAACAAGGTTGCTCACTATCACCATTGCTATTCAATATTGTATTAGAAATGCTAGCCTTGGCAATAAAAGAAGAAAGAAATTTGTGGCTAAAGAAGAACTAGAGATCATTATTAATCATAAAATAGATAATTTTGATTATATTAAGTTTAAAAGTTTTTACAAAATGAATGCAGATTAGAAGGGAAGCAATAAATTGGGAAAACATTTTTACATCCGAAGGATCTGATAAAGGCCTCATTTCTAAAATATATAGAGAATTGACTCAAATTTATAATTTTCCTAGCCATTTTCCAATTGATAAATGGCCAAAGGAGATGAACAGACAATTTTCAAATGAAGAAATACAAATTACCTTTTTGCATAAGAAACATCAGATCAAGAAGGAAGAAAAAGAAAAACTGAGAAAGAAAACAAAATGAAAGCAAATAAAAATAAAGAGTAAGAATGCTATGTTGTGTCCAACACTCTGTTCCCATGGTTCTCTCTGGGTATAGATGGCTCTCTTCATCACTGCACAAGTGGAACTGGTTTCAATCATCCTGTTATTGAAGAGAGCCACCTCCATCAGAAGTGATCATTGTATGATCTTGTTGTTGCTGTGTATAATGATCTCCTGGTTCTGCTCATTTCACTTAATATCAGTTCATGTAAGTCTCTCCAGGCTTCTCTGAAATCATCCTGCTGGTCGTTCCTTACAAAACAATCGTATTCCATAGCATTCATATACCATAATTTATTCAGCCATTCTCCAATTGATGGGCACAACAAAGAGGGCTGCTACAAACATTCTTGCACATACAAGTCCCTTTCCCTTCTTTAAGATCTCTTTGGGATATAATCCCAGTAGAAATACTGCTGGCTCAAAGGGTATGCACAATTTGATAACTTTTTGAGCATAGTTCTAAATTGCTCTCCAGAATAGTTGGATCCATTCACAGTTCCACCAACAATGTATCAGTGTCCCAGTTTTCCCACATCCCTTCCAACATTCGTCATTATCCTTTCTTCTCATCTTAGCCAATCCAACAGGTGTGTAGTGGTATCTCAGAGTTGTCTTAATTTGCATTTTTCTGATCAATAATGATTTGGAGCACCTTTTCATGTGGCTACAAATAGTTTCAATTTCTTCATTTGAAAATTGTCTGTTCATATCCTTTGACCATTTATCAATTGGAAAATGGCTAGGACAATTATAAATTTGAGTCAATTCTCTATATATTTTAGAAATGAGACCTTTATCAGATCCTTCGGATGTAAAAATGTTTTCCCAGTTTATTGCTTCCCTTCTAATCTGCATTTGTTTTGTAAAAACTTTTTAACTTAATATAATCAAAATTATCTATTTTATGATTAATAATGATTTCTAGTTCTTTAGTCACAAATTACTTTCTTCTCTTATTGCCGAGGCTAGAATTTCTAATACAATATTGAATAGCAAGTAGTCCCCTAAATTAACAATTCAACATTTCAAGTAAAAGTCTGCATTTCATTTCTCAACCTCTTTTGATCATAATTCATCAAGAAAAAAACAATTTAAAGCTGAAGGTTCATTCCAACACTCTCATTTTTACATATAGAAGAAACTTAAGCCCAAAATAGATGCAGAGAAAGAATGTAAGTGCATTTTAGTATAAATTATTTGGTTTTTTTTGTTTTTTTTTTTTTGTTTTTTTTTTTGCTCTGGGCAGGAATAACCAAGATAGTAGATACCTGGAAGATGGATGATAGAATGACTCTTAAAATCAGAAGCTAGCCTCTGGGTTTAGCTTTATCTTAACTAACATAGAAAACAGTCTAGGGAAAGAAAGAAAAAATACATTTTTTTTTCAATGTGCAACTTCCAAGGCAGAGCTTTCAATGCCTGTGGCTGCTAGCTTTCACACAAAGCATTCATAAATTTCAAACTAATCTTAAATGAGAAGAAACTTTTATTTCTTCTCAGTCCAAAATTGTGGAGATTAAAATTATCCCACCTACAACAAGAGATATGGAAGCAGAGGTCTAAGGCAATAGTCAAGAGGTCATGTTCCCCTCTAATAAAGTGGACGTTAGATCTTCCTCATTATCTAAGATACCTCCTCCTTCCAGGATCCTGTTTTTTTAATAGCGCTAGATGGCCAGTCATTCCATAACAACTGTACTAAATACAAAATATTTCCATTGCATAAGCAAAATAATGTGTCAGCAACTTCACAAGTTGGGTGAAGCAAGGAATATCTCCACATAAGATGGACAGGATTCTCTTGGTCAGACAGAAATGGTACAATCCATCACAGTCAGGGCTCTAAGAAGTCATAAGATGGTCCTCTGCTCCTTTTGGACAATAGGTTGGTCAAGAGCTACAAAAATATTTTGGGGGACTTTCCATGTAGTTGTCACCTTTGGTCATCATCAAAAGATAAAACAAGGGTAGTTTATCTTCCTATAGTTAAGCAAATGAACTTAGAATGTGCAACTCACAATTCTGGCATCTTATATATAGAACTTTATCTGATTCTATCAAATTGATTAATACTAATTGAAATAGTCCAAAATGAATTATTTCCCTCAAAATCAATGTGGCCAAATAAAGTCACAACTCAAAAACTGTGTACATTACTCAGCTGGAATTTCTCTCTAATTTCAGGGAATTGTCCTATTGTTAGACATTTTAGTTTTCTTATTACAAATTAACATCTGGCTATAAGGAGGGTCTGAATTGTGAAACAGGTAGGTAGTTACTTCTTTAAAATGGAAAATTTATCTTTATATAGCATATTTCAAAAACAATCACCTGAAAAAGTAAATGGGACAAGTAAATATATTCCTATTTAATACATGAAGGAGGGGGGCGGGATGAAGGAAGGAAGAAGGGTATGGAAGAAAGATTATAAATGACTTGCCCAGAGCTGCCTAGCTAATCAATGACAGATTGTTGTTCAGTCAGCCAGACTACTCACGACCTTATTCGGAGTTGTCTTGGCAAAGATACAGGAGTGTTTTGTCATTTCCTTCTCAAATTCATTTTGTGGTTGAGGAAACTGGAGTAAACAGGGTTAAAGGACTTACCCAAGGTCACACAGTTGATGATCGGAACTCAGGAAGATCTTGTCTTCCTAATTCTATGCACAGTACTCTATCCATTGAGACATTGAGATGCCCAATCAATATCATTGTTAATAATCAAACACATATCTTCTAACAAAAACATATAGAGAAGCATCAAAACATAGTGAATAGAATACTATATTTTGAACCAGAAGATCTGAGTTCAAATTCTATCTTAAAAACCTATTATCTTTGTGACTGTGGACAAATCACTTGACCAGTCTTCAGTGTCATAAATTGTATAAGGATCAAATGAGATAATATTTGTAAAACACTTTGCAAACCTTAAAGCACTACATAAATGCTAGTTATCATTATTAACAAAATGTTCCTTTTTTTGTATTTATTGAATTCAGAAGAAAAAGAAATTAAAAGTGAAGCGATAGAATAGGCTATCTGTAAGGCTTCTTCTAGCTCTAAAATTCTGAGAATATAATAAGACTTCTATTTCTTCATACATTGAGACTATCATGAAAATCATATCCCAAGAACACAACCATAGCACCATAAAAAGGTAGCATGTACTTTTTTTGTTACCTGCTGATACCCCTGTGGAGAAAAACACCATACTGTTTAGACTAAGCCCCATAGCAACTTTGTTAGCAAGTGGTTGGGGGAAAAAATAGAAAAGAAAAAAGAAAAGAAAATCACAAAAGGTTAGGTTTAACTTTAAATTTTTACATCCACTCAGAACGTCTTAGCAAAGCCTTGTCTTGAAACTAATTACACCATTTTTCTTTATCCCCATCACCGGATTGCCCATATTTATATCTCAGAAGTGGGGTTTTGTTGAGATTTTCATCAACTCTCTCTGATGCTGCCGAATGCTAATACCCTGATAAGAGGGTTTAACAAGCAGACAAGGGAATAGATGTCAAATCTTCTCCCTGCAACACTAACACAAGTGTTAGTGATGATCTGGCCTGGGCCTCAAACTTAACTTTGACTCAGCCTTGGCGGGGAGTTTTCTTGTTGTATTTGTATCTGCATTATCCTGCCACAAATAGTTACAACTAACAATTAATTTTTTTGCAAACATGTAGAGAAAACTCTGCAAAAAAAAAAAAATCTTCCTTCTATCTCTATCTCTCTTTCACCATAAATGTTGTTGTTTATTGATTCAATACTATGCATGAGTTTTTTTTTTTTGGCAAAGATGCTGGAGTCTCACAGCTAATAAGTTTCTTAGGCCAAGTTTGAACTTAGGCCTTCTTGATTCTAGGTCCAGCACTCTATCCATTGAACCTCCCAGCAGCCTCCAACACAAATTGAAATCAAGTGACTTGCCCAAAGTCACACAACTAATAACTATCTGAGGCTAGATTTCAATACAGGTTTTCTTGATTCCAGATGTAGCATTCAATCTACTGCCCAACTTTTGTCATCTTTTATATTTTTTAAGCATTTAAAAACATTACTCTGAGAAGACCCATAAGCTTCACCAGATTGCCCAAGAGATCCATGATACAAAAGGTTTGTATTTGGAAAGAAAGCCAGAGTTTGTGGCTATCATTTATATAACACTTTTAAGCTTGCAAAATAAGTTCTCTTGAACCTCACAAAAACCCTGTGAGGATAGTTATCACTATTATTTCCATTTTACAGATGAGGAAAACTGAAACTGAGAGTGGTTTAAATGAGTCACACAACTAAGTGTCTGAGGTAGGATTTGAAAACAGGTCCTTCCAATATCAAGTCCAACACCCCATCTACCACCAATACTTACTTTTATTATTCTACATGGGGGGGGGGGGCGGCACTGAGGCAATTGGGGTTAAGTGACTTGCTCAGGGTCACACAGATAGGAAGTGTTAAGTGTTTGAGGCCAGATTTGAACTCAGGTCCTTTTGACTTCAGGGCTGGTGCTCTATCCACTGTGCCACTAGCTGCCCCAACCTTCATTATTCTATTCTAAAAGACTTGTCTTCATCACTTGCATTCTTACCATTCCTTAGCCTACATGACCAAACAGTATGTATGAGTTGGTATGACCAAAAAAATTTTTTTAAGTATCACATGGCCAACTTTTGGGGAATGAATTTTGAATTTATCTAGGTTGATTCTCAGTCTAAAGATCTGTAGTAGTTAAGGGTTGAGCAGAGAAACATAAGTCTTAGGATGCATAAGCCAGAAGACAAGGTATACAGGAAGCATGAACTCATTCTTTGCCCATATTTAATACTGTTTTGAACATTGTGTCATACCTTTATCAGAAAACTATGTTTAATTCTGTACTTTGTAGCCAAACTGAGATACAGGGAATTTGGCATATCACTATCATATTTGTCCAGTTCAATTTGGTGAGAAGTATACAAGACAAGTAATACAAAAAGTGATTACCATAGATGAACCTGTTATTGATGTGGGTTGTGCTCCCTTTAAGAAACTAATGCTTTCAGGGCATGATATGGGCTGTGCTCCCTTTAAGAAACTAATCCTTTCAGATTGATTTATTCCTTTCTTATTTCCAACCCCTCCTAGTTTTTGCATTATCAATTTGATTCCCAAATCCTGTCAAAAGCACAGGTCAAATCCCACCCAGATCTGAGCCAACTTGGGAAACCACCCACAGTTTCCTTTATCTAAATCTCTCATTATAAAAGAACCAAGCTGTAGCTCTCTCTTTGCAGAGGTTCCTAACATGGAAGCCTGGCACCAAGGATCCCTGCCCACTGGAACCCCAAATAAACCACTTTTATTAATCTAGGTTTTTGGGTCTGCAAATTCCTTTACAGGGGACTTTGCGCCATCACTAGACCTCATTTAACTAGATATCCTTGCGTCGAATCCAAAGAGATTGCAGGGGAGCTCCATTTGACTCTCCCTGTACCCCAAACCTGCCACTAGACCTCAATTAAACCTAATTTCATTTAAGTACCCCAATTCTAAACCTCATCATCTTGGTTCCCTGACTGGGAACCAAGTGCCGAATCCTAACCACCAACATCATTATCACTTGACCTCAAAGCTTTTAGACACAGAAGAAATATGAATGAATAAAGGAATAAAACAATAAGAGAGTATTTGTGTTTACTACATGCATTCTAAGCATGATTATATCTGATCTAAACCTTTCAATTTAAACATTCTCCACATCACTATATTGAGGTATAATAACTAAATCATTATTGACCTACTGTTTACCATCTACAATGCACAGAGGAGAGTGATTTTGGCTGGAGCAGATTATTTCTGTACTTCATCAAAGTCAGTCCTTTTTCACAACAGCTGTGGGGACTAATTAGATTTACTCTTGAGGGACTCATAACACTGTCACATATGGTTGGTTTGAAGCACTGCAGTCACAGAACTACACAGACACCTCTCTTCTCTTGGGGACTTGACTTAGAATATTGAGAGTTGTCCTTAGCTGATCTACAGTGGCTAATTGCTAGAATGATAAGAGAGCTGGACTAGGTCAAGAGATTTGGGTTCTACGGTCATGAATCTGCCATTAACTAGCTACATAACTTTAGGCAAATCATTTTACCTTTTTGGGGATCAAATTCCTCATCTGTGAAATGAAGGGGCTAAACATTTTTTAAGATTCCTCCCATCCTATGATTCCAGTCACTTATGGGTTGCATATGATTTGCAGCATGTTTATGGAAACACTATGATTAAGTGAAAAGAAAACAGGGACAATTTGCATGGGGTGGGGGTAGGGGGGAGATAGGGTAGGAAGTTTACATACAGGTTGTGATTTGCATCATTGCTAGGAATGCCAATACCTACAGTGGAATACAGACAGTAGGGTATACATTATTCACTACTTACTACACTAGAAGAAAATCATATCACACACATAAATACATACATTATAGGAAATACAAAAATGAAAGGGTCTTACATGAATGGTCACAGTATTCCTTCACTTTTCTAGGAAGATTTACAAATAATATTTCAAGTTACATAATGGAAAATAAGAGCTTTATGTATGATTAGGATTGAGTTAAAATGACTTAGACTCTTAGCTTGCCATACATTCTGTGAACCCTGGATAAATATTACATTAATGTTATTACTACCTAACATTTCCTCTGTAAGATTGCGTTTATTTTCTAGCACTAATAGTATAATTCAAGGAATGACAAGTGTCACACTTCAGAAAGAAGCAAACCTTGGAGCTCAATTAGGCAACCTATCCGTCAAAGATGCTGTACCCCCAGGAGAGCTGCCTTTGGACTCTACAAAGAGAAATAGAGTCTCTAGAGTACCACAGTCATGAGCCTTGACCACTTGCATTTCCTACACGCAAACCTCAATTCTATTGTACTCTTAAGTTTGTACCTACTTTTCTCTGTGTATATTAATGGAAAAGTACATCACAAGTTTATGGTGTGTGTGGGATGTACTGATTTTATGATGTCATTTTAGTTAAAAATTAATCTGTAATTATGAGTTGACAGTAATGAAAAGAATAGTGGGAGCAGCTAGTCAGTAGATAGAGCACCAGAGTTCAAATCTGATCTCAGACATTCAACACTTCCTCAGCAAAAAAAAAAAAAAAAAAAAAAAAAAATAGTGGGGAGGGTAACACACACAACTGTTCCTCCATTAGTATGAAAGCTCACTGAAAGCAACGCCTGTGCCATCATATATCTTTGTATCTTCAGTGCACAGTCCTATGTATACATAGCAAATATTTAATGTTTCTTAAACTGAAATGTTAGCTAGTAGAGAAACCTCAAGTACAGAAAGGTAAAATCTCTTATGTCTAATGTAACACAACTGACTATATGCAACACATTTTGACAATATTCTACATGGTGAAAGAAAGGAAATAAACAACTTAAATCTACCTTTTAGATACAAAAGAGTAAAAGTCTCTTGTGGTTAATATAGCATAATTATAAGCAATAATATAATTTGATAAAAATTCTGTATGGCAGAAGAAATAAGCAGTTTAATTTTACTTATCTTAAAATATATCATAAAACCACTGTGGTATACAAGCCTTGGAATAATTAAATATATGGACAATGTTGAGAAAGATAGGGGACAGGAAACAGTCTTTTCTTGAAGTTCCATTTCTCAAAGTATTTCATATTTCATTGACAAAAGAAAATGTTTGTGAAAACTTAAGTTGCATCTGCTTCATAAACCTCCACCCTCCTCAGCAACAAAGAGAAAATGTAGTAAACTATACTTCAAACCATAAACACAGATTCTTTCTTCACGAAATTAACTCTATATTATTTAGTTACATCAACACTACTCCAAATCTCGCCAGACTTTGATTTTATTTTTAACTTACTTAACCTCGGCATTTTCTCCAGAGCCACACCAGAGCGGTACTTCCACAGCTAGATTAGGAGGTGTCTTAATAATATCACAGAAGTTCAAAGAAAGAATACAAACAACCCTCCTGGGATTTGTTCCCCAATATTTGTATTTCTTTCAGGTTTACACATTTTCTTTCCCCAAATAACTCATATTGTAGCACTGGACTCAACTACAAGCTTAGCAAGTATGCATACACTAACAACAAGCCTAAAAGCTGTTTTGCTTGTTATTCTGGGAACCTGGTTTCGTCACCTGCCATGGCATGCATTATATAGTCTTTAATTGTAAAATTGAAGAGACTCTTGAATACATAATGAATGTGGACTGGTTGTTACCTGCACAAGCTACCAGTAAACTAGAGCTTTATGTATTTAGAAATTTCTGATGATTCACATTTTTATTTTCTACTTTTTCTTTTACTGTATCAATATCATTATTACTATCATTATCAATCATTATCCTCATACTTCCCCCCAAGAACCTGTCCTTTGCAACAAGCAAATATAGTCAAGCTAAACAAATCTACACATTGGATGTGTTTGAAAATGTTTCTCATTCTGTACTTTTATTTTTTGTTATTGGCCTGAACGCTGAACTTGATACAAAGGATTCTTACAAGATACTAAATCAGTGGAATTGATAGAGACAATAGTTATCTAATGGAGCTAGGGCAGAAGAAAGATGATTCATCAGTCTTCTGGAGTAATGACTTAATAGTTCATTTATCATAGTTCCCAATTATTTAACAGGTTTTTGAAATTTTTACAATGTTGTAGCCATTACTTACCTGTATATGACATATATAAATAATAAAATAAATATAATAGCTATTATATTCTGGTTTTGTTAATTTTATTCTATATAAGTTCAGGTTTCTCCCAGGTTTCTCATCATTTCTTACAGAGCAATACTATTCTATTAAATTCATATTACATTTTTTTTAGTAAAAAAAAATGAAATAAAATATTTTTAAATGACTAACATGAAATTAAAGCTTAGAAATGTGGTGTAAAGTAGATAGAAAGGGAGCGGCATCAACCATAATTCTCTTTGTGTATAGCGGGAGCATACAACCCTTGAACATCTTATCTCATTGCTTCCTGAACAGTTAAAACATGAATTCTTATTCTTTTTTGTTGTTGTTGTTGTTTTGGTTTTGGTTTTTTTTGCTGAGGCAATTGGGGTTACCCAGAGTCACACAGCCAAGGAAGTGTTAAGTGTCTAAGGCCAAATTTGAACTCAGGTCCTCCTGACTTCAGGGCTCTATCACTATATCAACTAGCTTCCCCATGAATTCTTACTCCTAAAAAAGCTCTCAAGGAATTCTGGGGAGAAGTTTTAAAAGAATAGCAGTGAGAAACTATCACAACTTTATTTTTTTGCAGCTCAATGTAGCAAGTGCTTAATTGTTTGCCTATGTGTTTTAGGAGCCAAAATCTGGAAAAGACAGAGAACAAAGGATGTCCCCCTAGGTCCTCTTCTTTTCTCCCTTTACTGCTGTATCAATTAGTGTTTTCCTCAGCTCTCATGGGTTTAATTATGATCTCCGGACAAATGATTTCCAGCTCTGTATATTTAGCTTTTTACTTTTAAAATATATGCATAGTTTTCAGCATTCACCCTTCCAAATGTGTTCCAAATTTTTTCTCCCGCCTTTCCCCCATTCCCTCCCTTAGAGAGTAAGTAATCCAATATATGTTAAGCATATGCAGATCTTCTAAACATATTTCCACATTTATCATGCTGCACAAGAAAAATCAGATCAAAAAGAAAAAATAAGAGAAAACAAAAAGCAAGCAAACAACAGTTGAAAATATTATGTGGTGATACACATTCAGTTCCCACAGTCCTTTTTGAGTGCAGATGGCTTCTCCACAACAAGTCTGTTGGAATTGACCTGAATTACCTCATTGTTTAAAAGATTCCATAATCTATTCTGCCATTCCCCATCTGATGGTCATCCACTCAATTTCTAATTCCTTGCTACTATAAAATGGCTCCTACAAATATTTTTGCACATGTGGGTCCCTTTCCCTCCCTCCTTTAAGATCTCTTTGTAATACAGGCCCAGTGGAAACACTGCTGGATCAAAGGATATGCACAGTTTGATAGCCCTTTGGGCATAGTTCTATTTTGCTCTCCAGAATGGTTGGATTAGTTCACAACTCCACCAACAATGCATCAGTGTCCCAGTTTTCTCACATCCCTTCCCACATTCATCATTATCTTTTCCTGTCATCTTAGCCAATCTGAGAGTTGTGTAGTGGTACCTCAGAGCTGTCTTAATTGGCATTTCTCTGATCAATAGTGATTAGAGCATTTTTTCCATATGGCTAGAAATGGTTTTAATTTCTTATCTGAAAATTGTCTATTTGTATTCTTTGGCCATGTATTACTCAATAGCTCCTAATCTTTTCCCTAAGCTTCAGTCATGCATCTTCACTTGCCTTTTGGACATTTTAAAAGACACCTGATGGGCATCATAAACTCATCATGGTCAAAATAGGATTCAATAACTCTCCTTTCAGACCTTTGCTCTCCCCAATTTTCCTACCACTGTCTAAGGCATCATCATATTCCTGGTCACCTAAGCTCACAACCTCATTGTCATTTTCCCATTTACACTCACTCTACCTATCCAATAATCATCCACTTAGCTGCTATGTGATATTTTTTCCAAAACATAGATCTATGTTAACATCCTATTCAGTAAGCTCCAATGGCTCCCTATTACCATAGCGATCAAATACAAAATGCTCTTAAAACCCATCACAATCTGGCTTCTTTCCCTTTTCTGGTTTTCTCATATTTACTGTTCTTCATGTAATACGTAATGTATAATCAATCCAATGATACTAGCTTCATTGTTGTTGATTTTTTTCAATCATGTCTCACTCTTGGCAAATATACTGGAGAAGTTTGCCATTTCCTCTTCCAGTTCATTTTATAGAGGAGGAATCTGAAGCAAACAGTTAAATGATTTGCCCAGAGTCACAGACTAGTGTCTGAAGCTGAATTTGAATTCAAGTTCTGACTCCAAGGCTGTCACTCTTATCTATTGCAACACCCAACTGCCCTTTATTGCTATTCCTCAAACATCTTACAAAACATCTCACAATGCCTCTTTATGGCTGTACCCTCACAATGTCCCCTCTTCTTGTTTTTACTTCTTAAATTCTTTGGCTTTCTTTAAGACTTGGCTCAAATCACACCTTTTTGCAGGGTGTAATCAGTAAGAGTTGGGCCTGGAGTCAAGACCTAAGTCCAAGCACTTACTATGTAATTCTAGGTGAAGTAGGAGAATTAGAGTTTGTTTACCAATACAAATCTAATTTAAAAAGAAAAAAAACAAATCTCAATTTCCTCGACTACAAAATGAGCATCAATAACATCTATCTCCTAGAATTGTAAGTTCAAATGACATAATTAGTTGTTGTCTTCCTCCCTTTTATTGCTGCCCCCTCCTTAGTCACATAGTACTGGCGAGATTACCTCCAATTTATATTATACATGTCTTGAATATACATAATTATTTGCATATTGCCTCTGCCATCAGAATGTAAGCTTTCCAAAGATAGGGATCATTTTTGGGGGGGGGTCCTTTTTTTCTATCTCCAGTACTTAGCATAGTGCCTGACGTGGTAAATCTTAATAAATATTTATTGACCATATTAAATACAATAAGTCACTTGTCTATCTAAGAAAATGGAGGAAACCAAATTGTACCATGATGCCATAGTATGGGCTAACTTTGAGGACAATAAGAATATGTATCCAAAGACCTAATGAATCTGTTTTACCTTAAGGTAGAAAGTAAAGAAGGATGAGAGAACAGTGTTGACCTGATAGCCCTAAAAAGTGCTTAGTGGCCAAAACCTAATAATTTTCTCTGCTTTCAATTTCTGGCAGTGAGGGGGAAGGGAAGTGAGAAAGGGAGTAAATAAAACAACTGGGGTTGTTCTCTCCTGGGGTTACATACAGCACTAAGTCCAAACACCAGGTCAATCTGATATCCTACCATCCCCACATGTGTCATTAGGTAAAAAGGCAGTCTCAGACTTTCATTTATGATAATGGCTAAATGTGGGTGTCCTTTTATCTGGTATTTCTAATCTAGCCTAGATTGCTAGGGGTCATTATAAAATCAAGGCTTCCTCTGCTTTGCCCCAGCAAGTAGTACCCTTTACCTCAGACTTTCAACAAGAATTCTAACTCCTTCCATCTCCCCAAAGAGGTTGGTTGTAGCTTAACCCCTGATTTCCACAATTTTAGAGATAAAACTTGAAAGTCTTAAAAAAACCCCAACTTCCCTAATTTTTTGTACCCCAATACCTTTTCCTGCCCTACTGTTCACAATAATAAAAATGGAAACCAATGCTTCCTTTTCATTTTTCCCCTTAGGTTCTCTTTTCCCCTCCTCTCTTGAATCATTCATTTCTCACTACAGTTTTGCCATACTTTGATCAACAATGCAGCTTTTAGCATTCATAACCCCATATGGGATAGCCATATGGCAAAGTAGATGAGTACTGGTGCTGACTCCTTCCTGACTCAAATTTGGCCTCAGTTTACTCAACCATAAAATGGGGATGATAATAGCACCTACCTTGCAGGGTCATTGAGAATTAAGTGAGATAATATTTGTGAAGTGCTTAGCACAGTGCCTGTCTGACACACAGTAGGCACTTAATAAATACTTATTCCCTCCTTTCTCTGAGCCTGCCTCATTTTCTTTTCTTTTTCAGAAAATAAGACTGTGAAGGAGCTTTCAAGACTACCTAGTCCACCTTATATGTAAAGTAAGGTGAAAAGAAGTGAATGACTTATTTGCTGATGTCACACTGGTAATAAAGAATTGACTTGATTAAATCATTTCAGGGAGCAATCTGGAATTATGCCCAAGGAATTATTAGACTCTCCTTGGATTCAATAATACCACTACTAGTTTTATTTCCAAAGATCTGTGGGTAAAAAAGGAAAAGAACATCTCTGTTCTAAAATGTGTATAGTAGCTCTCTTTGTGGTGGCAAAGAACAGGGAGTTGCAGGAATGGCCAGCAATTAGGAAATGGTTGAACAAGTTGTTGTACATGATCATGATGAAATATTACTGTGCTATAAGACATGTGTACTCAATGATCTTAGAAAAATATGGAAAGATGTGCATGAAATAATGAAGAACAAAATGAGCAGAACCAAAAGAACATTGTATACAGCAAAATTGTTTAAGGATGACTTTGAAGAAATAAGTCATTTTGACTATTATAAATATCCTAATTAACTATAAAGGACACATTAAGAAAGATGCTATTTGCATCCAGAGAAAGAACTGATAAATGTTACATAAGTGATCATAATAAATAAGCAATTAATACTAAATAATTATATAAATAGTATTCTATACATATGCATAGAATAATTTTGTATATATACACACATATTTGTGCATTTGAACATATACTTATTTATGTCTAATGGTTGCCATATCTGTGGATGGAAATAAAAAAATTTACATGATAACTTTGCTGTTAAAGGAAAGCAGGAAGGAAAAGCAAATCATACATTATAGATATGCAGTTACATGTGTAATCATTTTTTTTTGTTATGCTATTATAGAAAGATTTTTTCTTCCATAAATTAAAAAAAAAAACAACACATATAAAGCTAGCTTCTTATATTATTGATAACTCCTGAGTCCAGGTCAATCAATTAATCAACAAATGTTTATTAAGCAGGAATAACACAAAACACTGAGGATACAATTGCAAAAAATGAAATTATTCCTCTTGCATATATCTTTGAAGTTCATAAGACCATTTTAACCTAGCCAGAATATGACTATTATCTTTTGTCTGGACTATTGCAATAATATCTTAATCCTTGCATCCAGGTTCCTTTTTACTCTCTATACAGAAGCTAAATGGATACTCCTCAAATGCCAAGTCTATCCATGAACACAAGAAGCTTAAATGGATCTTGTTGCCTTTAGGAAAAAAAATACCAGTAGTTCTCTTTGACATTTAAAGCCCTTCAAAGTCTGGCTACAATCAGTCTTTCCAGATTGATTTCACATTATTCATACTATCTTCTAGTCAGTCTGACTAGACTTGTGACACTGCCCATCTTCTGGCCTCTGGGTTTTTGCATAGGTTGTTCCTCATACCTGAAATACTTCTCTTTTCACCTCTCTATCTTGGAATCCCTAGCTTATCCTACACATTTAGAAGTCTTTAATTTTTAATTGTATTATTTAAATAATTTAATAATTTTATTAACTTGGCTGTCTTACTAGGCTATTCAATGTTAATTAGCTGGTCTGGTCAGTATAATACTGTCATTAGATAATTGGAAGTATATTAGATGGAGTCAGGAATAAGCAACCACTCACTTATTCAACAAATATTTATTATTACTAAGTATGTGTAATTATCCAGATACCCAATCACTATTCTCTTTACTACTTGAGAACACTGATGGGAAGAGGTTCCATAAGAATTGACTCATTCGAGTTCTATTGACAGAACTCAGTGGCTGGCATCTGCTTCTTGTGGTGGAATCAAAGAGACATACATTTAATCAATTTTCATATCCAAAAAAGTGCTGAATTCAGAATTTCAGTATTATTTGGTATCTTAAAAGGAGCATATGGGAATAGGTAAATCCTTCAGTGTCACTTAAATATTTCAGTTCTACAAGTTATTAAAGATTACTCAAACAACACAGACTAATTAAAAATAAAACAAAAAAATCTCTCATGTTTCCTAAATTTGATTTTTTGGGGAAACAGCTGATGCTAAATACTGCAATTTTGAAAGACAAGGAAGACAATGTTAACTGTCCAATTCCAATTCATTCCACATGCAAACTAACTTTCCAAATCCAACTATGGAGGAACCTAGAGGAACTTTAAAAAGATGCAAAGGAAATGAGAAAAGAATTACTGTCGGGGTGATCGCCAAAAAACTCTCTTTAAATCAAAAAATTTCCCAGATGCTTCAGATTATCAACTGTTCCTTCAAATGGGGCTTTTTCTGAACCTTAAAGCTGAATCTCAGAACAATACCACAGTTCTGGAAAACTTAGTAACAACAACAACAAAAGCTGGAAAAGGGAAACAACACAACATTATTATAATCTTCAGAGGGTGGAACAACCAGATTCACATTAAAGATCAGTGAGTTCCAGCTAGTCAATGAGTTCCTCTAAGACAACTAGACTGGCTTTTCAGAGAGGCTGATCTCATTTGAAAACTGTGTGGGTTGGGAAGAAATCCACAGGACTCATAAAATAAGTGAAACTAAGTCCCTCCCTGGGTGGGCTTAAAATTCCCCATGGCAATGACGTTATTCTGAACTTACTTTTTCCATCAAGTGCCTCCGTGGCCGATGGCTGATAACAATGCTTCAGATTCCTGCCAAAATCCGGGCCTCTATTCTTCTGTTGGGTAAATTGTGGTATATGAAGGTTATGGAATAGTATTGCTCTGTAAGAAATGTAAGAAATTTTCTTCTTCTTCTTCTTTTTTTTTAATTCATTTTTCCAAACTATCCCCTCTCTCCCTCCACTCCCTCCCCCCGATGGCAGGTAATCCCATACATTTTACATGTGTTACCATACAACCTAGATACAATATATGTGTATAAATACCATTTTCTTGTTGCACATTAATTATTAGCTTCCGAAGGTATAAGTAATCTGGGTAGATAGACAGTAGTGCTAACAATTTACATTCGCTTCCCAGTGTTCCTTCTCTGGGTATAGTTATTTCTGTCCATCATTGATCAACTGGAAGTGAGTTGGATCTTCTTTATGTTGAAGATTTCCACTTCTATCAGAATACATCCTCATACAGTATTGTTGTTGAAGTGTATAGTGATCTTCTGGTTCTGCTCATTTCACTCAGCAACAGTTGATTTAAGTCTCTCCAAGCCTCTCTGTATTCCTCCTGCTGGTCATTTCTTACAGAGCAATAATATTCCATAACCTTCATATACCACAATTTACCCAACTATTCTCCAATTGAAGGACATCCATTCAACTTCCAGTTTCTAGCTACAACAAAAAGAGCTGCCACAAACATTTTGGCACATACAGGTTCCTTTCCACTCTTTAGTATTTTTTTGGGATATAATCCCAATAACAACAATGCTGGGTCAAAGGGTATGCACAGTTTGACAACTTTTTGGGCATAGTTCCAAATTGCTCTCCAGAATGGCTGGATTCTTTCACAACTCTACCAGCAATGTATCAGTGTCCCAGTTTTCCCACATCCCCTCCAACATTCATCATTATTTGTTCCTGTCATCTTAGCTAATCTGACAGGTGTGTAGTGGTATCTCAGAGTTGTCTTAATTTGCATTTCTCTGATCAGTAGTGATTTGGAACACTCTTTCATATGAGTGGAAATAGTTTCAATTTCATCATCTGAGAACTGTCTGTTCATATCCCTTGACCATTTATCAATTGGAGAATGGTTTGGTTTCCTATAAATCAGGGTCAGTTCTCTATATATTTTGGAAATGAGACCTTTGTCAGAACCTTTCCTTTTAAAAATATTTTCCCAATTTGTTACTTCCCTTCTAATCTTGTTTGCATTAGTATTGTTTGTACAGAAACTTTTTAGTTTGATGTAATCAAAATCTTCTATTTTGTGATCAATAATGATCTCTAATTCTCCTCTGGTCATAAATTCCTTCCTCCTCCACAGGTCTGAGAGGTAGACTATTCCCTGTTCCTCTAATCTATTTATGATCTCATTCTTTATGCCTAAATCATGGACCCATTTTGATCTTATCTTGGTATAGGGTGTTAAGTGTGGGTCCATATCTAATTTCTGCCATACTAATTTCCAGTTTTCCCAACAGTTTCTTCCAAATAATGAATTTTTGTCCCTAATGTTGGTATCTTTGGGTTTGTCAAAGATTAGATTGCTATAGATGTACCCTTTTTTGTCCTTTGTATCTAATCTGTTCCACTGATCTACCGTTCTATTTCTTAGCCAATACCAAATGGTTTTGGTGACTGCTGCTATATAATATAGCTTTAGATCAGGTACACTTAGACCACCTTCCTCTGACTTTTTTTTCATTAGTTCCCTTGCAATTCTCGACCTTTTATTCTTCCATATGAATTTTGTTGTTATTTTTTCTAGGTCAGTCAATTTTCTTCTTAAAAGCATGAGCTGTTGTACATGGTTGGAGGGAGGGAGGAAAGAAAGGAGAGAAGGAAGAAGGAAAGAAAGGAGGGAAAGAAGAAGGAAAGAAGGAAGGAAGGAAGGAAGGAAATCTAGAGAACAGGGCTGAATTAGAACCCAATGACTCAAAGAAGGCAAGGTGGTTCTCCTCCTGGACACCAGAGGTATGACCAGGGGCCTTTCTCCCTACATGCTTGATAGACTTTTTCCTTTGGCAATCTAAGAATGGCACTTTGATATTCTGAATCTCCTGGAGTCTGTATTAAGACACTTAATGCCTGTGTAACATCTGGGGGAAGAATGCCTTTCACTAACACTTTGTTCTGAACATGCCCTATGTATGCACTGATTTCTTTATATTATTAGTACATCAGTCCTGGGACACAAACGATCATTACTGACTTAGAATTAAACCACATTTTTTTTTTTTAAAACCTCTAAACAGATGAAAGGTAAAATGGGCTGCTTTGGAGAAAATAGGGACCCCCTTCTTGAAAATCATCAGGCAAAGAATGGATGTCTTTCCTTATTTAGGTGCCAGCACAACTAACTATTTTAAGAACAGTAAAATCAAGTGCAACTATTTATCAAATAAGTTGTATTAATTAACTAGATGTCTTCTCAGATAGCTTGCAACTCTGAGATCCTATAGCTCCTATTTAAATGTTTCGGCCAAGAATATAATATGAATTAATTTTAAATTATGGGACATATATGTTACTTAAAGTTCATATCAGGAAACTAAATCTCTTTTTTATTTTTTATTTCCTTATGACTGCGTTCCTATTTGAACCAGACTAGAAATGCAGGTACTTAACTAGTATCTTTTTGTTTGTTTAAAAAATCATGTCTAACTCTTCAGGACTTTATTTTGGGGTTTTCTTGACAAAGATTCTTCTCTAGATTTTTTGCAGATGAAGAAACTTAGGCAAATAGGATTAAGTGACTTGCCCAGGATCACACAACTAGAAAATGTCTGAAGTGGATTTACTAAATCTTCTTAAAGACAACTCAAAATAAGGAAACTTTCTGGGAATTTTCCAGGATCTCTTTTCAAGTTAAGATACAAAGATGAAAATTTTTAAATCTGGATTAACACAATTAAAATCTTCATGAATGTTAGAGACCACATTTATATGCAGTTTCAAATATAGTTTGCCTTAGACAAATATATAGAAAACATAAATACCAGGATTTTCCCCACAATGAAACCCTTTGATAACTTACTTATCTAGTAGAACCCTAGTCTCTTCACTCCTGACAAATGCTTTCTTTTCATCACAGTATGCTGTCTTTCTGTTTTACCATGCTATGGTACTATGTAATATACGTGCCAAATAGGTTGAAAATTATTCAAATTTATTTTTATTTTTCTCTTATTTATGCTAATGATAGTCCCTTATACTAAGTTAAAGCTTTTCATTCATACAGCTGCTAATGTTAATTTAACCAAGAAAAAATGTTTTACTTTTTTTTTTCTTTTTTAAAAATGAAAATGCACATGAGATCATGGATAGGAATACTTATAACCTTTTGGACTTAAGATGTCAGAGAGATGGAATTTCTTTTACATATGCTGCTATTATGACAAACTAAAAAACAAATCCCCATTTTCTAAGCATGTTAGCTTCTACCTCTATTCTACTATTGAATTTCCTCTCATATAATGAAGCTTTTTTAGCAAATGACTTTTGCTATTCACCTCAATTTTGTCTTAAAAAAAAAAAAAAAAAGAACACAGCATTTTAAATAAAAACCATTATACACTCTTCAGATTATATTATTTATGTCCACCTCTCAACAGATACAGTGATACTGAATAAGATCTGACTTAAAAAGCTCCCTTCCACCTCATCATCTTTTTACCCTCAAGGACAGTTTGGAGCAGTTGGTCTACTTGTAGCTGTAGTTTTTGGATCCAATTCAGTCCCACTAGTCAACATATTGGCTTATGTCGTGGGGGACCTTGAGTAGTTGGAAGCATCTCTTATTTAATGAGCACTTCATTTGGTCACAGATACTGCACAACAATAAATATCACTATAGTCTATGCTTTGAGAGAGCATGCCCCTGAGACAGAGAGACAGAAAAAGATATTATCTGCCATTTAGTCTTATAGAGTAAGAAGACAGACCAGAAACCATCTTATACTTTATGCATACAGCAATACAGAGGGAGGAAGTTGAGGTTTAAGAAGTAGGAGGAAGTTAAGAAAAAACTTTTTGATTACTGTAGTTACACAAAAAGTAAATTCAGAGTATAAAAGTAACTGCTTCCTCCACTGATTGACAGTGACACATGAGGCTGTTAGAAATGTTTACATTCACACTAACACATCATTTTCACCCTTTAAAAGAACAATTTTAAAATGATTAGGAACAATCCCACTACCACTTTCCCCTACAGTAGGAAGGAATAACAAGGTAAGTGTGCCTTATGGGTACAGAGACAGGCCATAGAGCCAGAGTCAACATGTGTTGCCTATGAGGTATGGCACAACATTGTGGATAATATGCTACACAAAGTTCCTAAGTAGCAAAAGCCAGGGAGGAGGTGACCTAGACAAGAAAACAAATAGGACTGCATATTTTAAATGCAAGAGAGAAGTCCATACAGATATGAAGGGACAAACTTGTCAATCTTAACCCCTGAGAAAGGGTATTTACATTGCATACTGGATATTGGAGAAACTTAAATACCAGTTTTTCAAGGATTAAAATTTCTAGATTTTTCTATTAGCTGTGAAAGTGATAACTACTGACATTTACAATTTTTAATGTTCTGAGAAGTTGGTATTAGTATTCTAACCTATGGGCAGATAGGTGGTACACTGACTAAGGTATTTAATTCATTTGAATAAGGAAGAAATGAGCTCAAAACTGGCCTCAGATTTTTAGGACTGTGCTCGCTGTGGTCAGTCACTTCTTTGTGTCTTGGTTTCCTTATTTGTAAATATCATCTACCTCTCAGAGGTGTTGTGAAAAAATTATAAACTCTTTTATAAACCTTAAAATGTTATATAAAGACCAGCTGTGAGTATTCTACAATGTTCATTTTAGGAAATTTTCATGATCTGGGAAACAACATGTGAATCACTATGGAAAAAAAAAAAAAAAGAAGCTATATATACAGGTTAAATTGGAAATAATTAACAGAAGGAAGCATACTAGAATTAAGGGGGATCAGGAAAGGCTTCCCATAGAAGGTGAGGTTTTTCCAAGAAGCCAAGAGACAAAAAGGAGAGCATTTAATGCATGAGGGATCACAAATCAAAATGGAGGGTCCGAAAATGGAATGTCTTATTGAAGAACAAGGAAGCCAGCAACAGTGGGTTGATGAACACAGGGGCAAGGCAGGAATGTCCAAGGTGTAAAAAGACTGGAAATTGGAGGAAGGCTTTTGAACACCAGATGAATAGTGAGGTGATAGGGAGCCAGTGGTGTTCATTGAGAATGTGTATATGTGTTTGATGGGGAAGAACTAACATGGTCAGGTCAGACTTGCACTTTAGGAGGATCACCATGATGATGACAACAAGGTGTGCTCTCTCTCTCTCTCTGTCTCTCATTCTCTCTCTCTCTTTCCCCCTTCTCCTCTTATATATAATCCATTGCCAAAACCTATTGATTTTTACCTTTATAATATGTTCATCTCTCATATGTGCTCTCTTCTCCCCTCTGACTACATCATCCTGGCCACTCCACATCTGGTCTATCCCCTTTTTTTGGTTAGTCTCCTTGCCTCAAGTCTCTCCTTATTCCAGTTCATCCTCCACTCAGTGGATTAGAGAGGTGAGGAATCAAGGACGACACCTAAGCTATCAATCAAGCGACTGGCAGGAAGGTAATATTCTCCACAGTACAAGGAAAAGTAAGAGAGGGGAATGTTTGAGGAAAAACATAATGGATTTGGACATGTATAGAGATGAGAGATTGAAGGTCGAGGCCGAATAAGTAGATTTGAGAATCATCAGCATAGAGGCAACAATCTTATTAGCTCCCATAGATTCAACTATTAAGAAATGAGAAGAGGACCCAGGATAGAGCCCTAATAGGGCATCCACAGTTAGTGGACATGACCTGGATGAAAGCGCAACAGAGGATACTGAGAAAGAGCAGTTAGAAAAGAGCACATCCAGGAAAACAAAAAGCTAAGGGAAGATCAAGAAGAGGGTGATTGTGTCAAAGTCACTGAAGAGATTAAGGAGAAGGCTTGAGAAAAGACTACTGGATTTTATAATTAAGAGATCACTTATAACTTTGAAGACAATTTCAGTTTAATGATGACATGGGCAACTAGATTGGAAAGTTAAGAAGAAAGGAAATAGAGGCATCTACTCCAGAAAACCTCCTAAGGGGAACTTTAGTGATAAAAGAACACATTCTATTTTTTAAAATCTCTGGCTAATTTCTAAGACCATTTAAATGTCCAGAAAAGTCAATCAAAGATGTACTTTCTTGGGAATGATTCTCATTCTAATCTCATCAACAAGTTTTAAATTGTCATATGTGCATTTACAATGAATTGGAAAGTCATCAAATGTTACCAAAAACAACTAGGAATTTGACCAACTCATGATTCCTTGCTGTCCAGTGAGGGAAGGAGGTAGGCAGGAGGGAGAAAAATATGGAACACAAGGTTTTACAAGGTCGAAAATTATCTATGCATGTATTGTGAAAAATAAACAGCTATTATTTAAACAAAAAATATTGGGCCATTGAGTAAAAGAAACAGTCATTTAAAAGACTGCTTTGAGATCAACAGAAACGAAATTGACAAGTTTAACATTTGCTTTCTAGAAGAAAGTGACAAATACAGTTTTCTAAATGAAAATGACTTAATGATCCTCTCATAATAAAAATTCTAGTAAAATTGGGAAAAAAAAAAGAATTTGACTAGGTCTAATCAATTTCAAAACGAACTTCTGGATAGAAACTATTGCATTCTACAAAACTTACAAAAGCAAAAACTTTGAACATTCCATTTTAGCTAGACAACTAGAATGACTTTCAAAGTAGAAAATATTTCCTTTAAAAATTAGCTTATTGAGATAATGCATCTGCTGCTCTGCATGGTTTCAACTTCAAGAAACAAGATGCCCCTTCCCAGAATAAGCTCATCACTTCTAGTCTCATCACCAAGCTGCTTAGTCAAGACTTGCTTTGACTACTTCCCTTATCTCCCTTTCCCCTTTGCCAGGAAAGCTGGAGGGTAGACTACAAAATTCCTCATAATGCCTTTTTTTCCATAGAAATTCGATTCTCATCTTTTCCACTTTACATCTGATGCTGTCTGGTTTCAATTTCACAGAAGAATATGCTCTCTTATTGGGTACTCCCTAGTGTCCCATTCTCTGCCTTTTGTGTTGTAAGCTCTGAGGACAAGAACTGTCTTTTTATTAATTGTTTCTCCAGCACTTAGCACAGTGCCTGGTGCATACTAGGTGCTTAGGACATGTTTATTGAATTGAAAAATATTGTTTTGATATTAAAAGGCCTTAAAACTAGAACTCAACTATTTATGCAAGAAAAGTTCAAGATTTTCTATAAAGTGTTTTCCTTTGTAAATCAGGCTATACAAATAGGAAACTTGTTTCCTGCCAAGCTTATTGCACCAGAGAAGAAGCTTCTTTCCATACTACCTTTGGAGTAAAAATTTTCAAAGATTTTTCATTGAAGTCCCCCCTGCAAATCTAGATATGGTACTATTTTTCCTTAAATATCATTTGCTTATAAGATGACAGAGACAGAATGATGTAATAGATAAGAGCCAGCCTAGAAGTTAGGAAGACATGAGTTAAGGTCCAACCTCTGACTCACATGATTGCAACATTGGCTAAATCACTTAACTCCTCAGGGCTTCACACAGTGAAGTGTAAAAAAAAAAAAAAAAAAAAAAGTAAACTTTTTTACATCAGGTACCTCTTTGGCAGTTTAGTGAGACCTGTGGATCCTACTTTGAATATGAATTGATTTTCTCTTCTTTTCTTTTTTTTCTTATCTTTTTCTTTTCTTTCTTAACCAAAAAAAATTAGAATTGAAGGCAATTCGTAAATTCAACTAGAAGCTAAAGAAAATGAAAATGGAATTTTTTTTCCTATCTAAATTAATGGACTCCATGAAATCTCTCCCCAGAAGTACCTTAGGGATTCTTGATCTAGATATCCCTGCCCTAAATATAATTTGCAGAGGTCTCAATGTGTATTTAATAGAAGTTTCCTCATATTAAAGAAAAACTCCCTTCTATGAATACCTACAATCTCTACAGGCAGCTAGGGAACTAGGCAATGTACCTAGAGTTATAAAGAGTTGAGTTCACATGGAACCCTAGATATTTATTAGCTATGGCCCTGACTGAGCAAGTCATGTAAACTTTGCCTCCCTCAGTTTCCTCATCTAAAAACATGAAGATAAGAATTTCACCAACATCACTTAAGAGGAGCAAATGAGATAACATTTGTAAAATGTATAATATATCTGACAAATAGTAAATGCTTAATAAATGTTTAGTTTTTTTATCCCTTACCTATTACTTTTATTTTTAAAAAAATTTTATTATACCTTTTTTATTTACAAGGTGCATGGGTAATTTTTTAGCATTGACAATTGCAAAACCTTTTGTTCCAATTTTTCCTCTCCTTCCCCCCATCCCCTCCTCCAGATGGCACTACCTATTACTTTTAGAAATTACAATTACTAGGGAAAATTTGCCAGTCATATCTAAAATAAATTACCATCTAAAAAGAACACAAAGTTCTAATGAACATAATTCTTCATCTTTTCATCTGAGGAAATTAATTACAATGCCAATAGTTTCACAATATTGTCAACAGGTAGTAAGGGAACAGGGATAATTATTCTAATTTTCTGATAAAAATCTTGAGGTCAGTGCCTTGAGTATTGTGCTTAGTTGATTACATAAGTCAGTGGTGAACTTGGGAGAAGCTTTTATGTGTCTTGATTATGAGAGCAGCAGTATTTTACAGCTGGCACCCAGGCAGGTCAGATGCTAGTTCTAACTCTGCAATTTTGTCACCTAAGATAAAAATACTGCTGCTATTCTTGTGAGGAAAACAAATAATAAACTCTCTTTTTTTAATGGCAGTGTGGTTCATCTAAGAGGATAGTTGCACTGCATATTATAGAAAGATTACCATCAAAGAATGGTTGGTATTGAAAAACTATTTTGGGCACTTAAAGTAATAATACTGAATGTATTTGGAAAACATGCTTAAATAAATTGGATCCTTCCCAAGTTATGGTGTTTAAACTGTAACTCACATTACAATAAGACTTTACAGTTTACACAGTATGATGAGCCACCATTTTGCAAAGTTCCAGAACACTAATGTGACACTTTTCTTTAACTATGTGGGTCAGCTCAAATGAATCATCTAGCTTCTAAGAACTTCTTAAAACAGAGCATCTTAGTATATTGCTCTGAAAATATAGCTATCTCATTAAAAAAAACAAAACAAAACCTATAGCATGTAGCAGAATAGACACTCATTACTTTCACTTTTCTCCTTTTGAATCTTGTAACAGCTCCTCTTCATTAGTGTTCATTTAGTTTACTCATGTTTCATTGTGTTCAAACAACTAGTTTTCTTTTCTAATCCTAGTAGTATTGGTCTACTAGCTCTGATGTCTGAATAGCGCCCAATTCTGTGATTAATAAATAAAGCATGAAAAACTTTCTCTTAGTCATCTATATATCTTCTGCCAAAGCAAAACAAAATAGAGAAGGCATTAGGAAAATATGAATAAAATATTATATAGGAGGTCTTTTAGGATAGGTACAAGTACAGATAGATTCATTGATGTGAGATCTTATATTTTATAGTTTGTTTTTTTCTAGTACATAAAAAGTCCCAACATCATCTAGCTTATATTGTACGCAATATTTCATCTGGTCTTTATTTTTAGAGCAATAAGCAGGTTCAGAGATTTAATAATAATAATCATGGATTTAAGATAAAATGTTCTAAAATCAAATGAAACAAACAACAAACAAAAACATGTCCAAAGTCAGAAAGCTACTAAATGATAAAGCAGGTATTTGTACCCATGTCTTCTGAAGTCTTGATTAGTACTCCTTCCATTAGAATTACAGAACATTACAGCAGCTAGGAGCATTAGAGATCATCTTATCTAATCCCTTCATTTAACAGATGAAGAAATTGAGGCTCAAAATAGAATAGTTTCTTTCCTGATATCACACAGCTACTTAATAGTGCATCTCCCAATCCAAGCTTCTTTCTAACACAGGCTACTATGATGCCATGTTATCTGTCTAATGAAAAAAGTGCTTTGTAAACACAAAGCATATTATAAATGCTAGATACTTTCATTATAATTAGTACTGAGGATATGATTACACATAGCTCACACATGAAGATATAGAGAAGATTTATACATGGTCACAGATTTTGTGCATGGAAGAGAATCCAAGTCTCCTGACTCTATCTCCTAATCCTTTCCATTAGACTACATTAGATTTTAAATGAAGGAACAAGGCCACCATGTACACTTAATACATTGTAGGAATGTATGGTTAGGCAAAGGGGAAGGGTCCTTAAGTGGTGCTTTCTTAGCATATAAAATTTGAGTCAGCCAGTAAGTAGCAGAACAAGTTATGCTCATTAATGGCCAGTAGATTTGTTATATATTCTACATGACCTCACTGCTTTGTGTAATGGAAAACAAAGAACCTATCTCTAACAAATGACAGTATTTATACTGGCTGCCTAGCTATTTCCCTGAAAAATTCATGGTAGATCCAGGCTCTGGTTTCTTACTCAGAATTCTTAGAATTTTGCTGGGCACAAGGATACAACAGGATACTAAAAGTCCTTTTCTTTGGGAGAGGAAATAATGCAGAAGGTTATGGGGAATTTATTTCCAGCAGAAAACCAAAATAAATAAATTTAAATTATGATTTAAAATGCACATGTTTTCAACACTCAGTCTCTACTCATAAATCAAGAAATCTCATATTGCTGAGACTGTTCTTTTGAACACATTAATCCAAAATTAGTATACTAGAATGCATAAATGACCAGTTTTTTAAATGCATAAAATAAAATGCAAAGCATTACAAGAGAAACCAATTATATTGAAATACAATTATTCTAATACATTAATTGATTTCATTAAAGAAAGATCTCTCCACTTAAGCTGATTGCAACCTCTTTGTTCCCTATTACATTGTTTAATGAATTGCTATGTCTGAAAAAATAATTACTTGTTGATTAAAGGTTTAGTGGTGAATCTTTCCAGATTTAGCTATAGGTCATCTGTGGACAACAGATATAGCCCAAAAACTCTTTCAGCTGGGTAAGATCTACCAGAATTTGGACTGTGAAAGCGAAGCCTTTAAGAATATTGTATCACTAACTAAGTCAAGATGGATTCATACTTTGGAAGATCAAACATGACTAAAACATAGCAAAATTCTGGGATCATACTGCATAATTCAATTCAAGATCTCATCTTCATTTCCTGCAAACAGCAGAGTAGAAACTTGGGTCAAGGATCTGTGATTTATATTTAGTAAGAGAAGTACGCCTAATAAGACTCTGCTGAAATAGAGAAAGAATGCCATTCAACACAAGCACTGAACTTGAGTAAATGATTCCAATTTTTAAGGGAAACAGTACTGGATGACATAGGACCAAGTATTATCATCTATTTCTAGCTCTCTCTTACATGGCCTTTAATGCCTTACTCTATTTCCACGTCTGCAAAATGGCAATAATGTATCCTTCTCTGTCCTACTTCAGAAAAAGTTTTCAAAAGTACATTAGATTTTCATGAATTCTATGCTTAATTTCCCTGCTGTCAGGTTGAGGAACACTGTGTTATGTATATTTAGTTGCACATGATGGTCAGACAGTGTCATTGGCAATCAGACTGTAAACTGAAGATGGCCTCCACAACCTTTAAGGCCTTTTCCAGCTCTGACATCCCATGAACCATGACATAATTAATGAATGTTTCATAGTGGTAAATGGAGTGTGTTATTCATTAGGCAAGTTTAATACTGCCCTTAAACTATAGTTGGCCATTATTCAATAAATTTAATTTAAATTTTAAAAAGTATTCCTCTTCATGGCTAAAAACAGAAAAAAAAAAATCTTTTGGGATTTGTTGCTAATATATAATCATTGTTCCAAATTTCAGGAATGCTTTGTTCATTTCCATAATTCAAATATAATGGAGTAGCTTAAAAAATTCATCTGCAAACTATGCAACACAGACAAAAACATGCATGTGATTTGCTACTTTTATTGAATCACTCAATCAAATTTATTGAGAATCAAATTTATGTGCTCCCTACTATGCTACGTACCTTAGGAGGATACAAATAGAAGAAACATTTCTGTTCTCCAACAACTCCATTTGGAGAGATAAAACAAACACCTGGAAAGTAAATAAAGCACCTAGACAATGCTAACTTTGTTGTGCTATAGGAAAAAGGGCACTGTATTTAGAATTAGAGAAGATAAATTCAATCCCCAGCTCTGACATTTGTATTTGTTTGGCTTTGAAAAAAGATTTCACTACTTTGAGGCTCAGTTTTTCTTCTCAGTCAAAAAGAAAAGGAGGAAAGGAGGAGGGAAAAAAGAAGGAAGGAAGAAGGGAAGGAAGGAAAGAGGGAAGGAAGGAAGGAAAGAAAGAAAAAGGAAGATGGATCCAATGATGTAAAGTCCCTTTCCAGTTTTAAATTCTATAATTATGTACCAAATGGGGTGTGAAAGACCTGGGATGACACAGATGATAGAGAATTCATTTTCAGTATCTTAGAGACATTTGTAGCAATATTCTGTAACTAATTTAAAATAAGGTATATTAATAGTCTTGTTACTCCACATCATGGGAGAAGAAATTACACACCTTTTTTTATCAGGTGAGGGACTTATTGGAAGTAACATGTCTAATTATTACAAGATGGCTAAATAAGTAATAAGTATTTTGTGAAAATACAAGATGAAAATGTTCAGGTTCTTCATTGCTTGTTTGATCTAACAAAAAGAGCAAATACAGGTACTCTTCTTTTAGAAGTGGTGGTTTTTAGTCTATAAAGTAACATCTTTCACTGTACAATAAATGTTACCAAAAAAACCCTAAGACATCAATTAGTTTATATAAAATCTCTTTCACTTTTTAAAAAAAAGTTACTTTTGCTATATGGTAGGTATGTCTTTAAAGAGTTGTCAAAGAGGCATATCATTAATGTAGCAGACATATTCTGCCAAAGAAAAAGTAGGAAGATTTTTATCCCCACAGGTAAATTGATAACAGCAAAGCTGATTGATCATTAACAGACAGCTAATCCTCTTTTGTCATGTGCACAGTATTTTTTAAAACAATTTTTATGCATATATTCTATTGAGTCTTCAGGAGGAAGCACAATTTAAGTAGAAAAAGTAACTGCTTAAATAAAGGTAAGATTTTTAAACCCTGTCTAAATTAGTTGAAATTATGACAACTCTTATTTATGTAGTACAAAATACGGTAGGTATTACAAATATTGTAATCCTCATCTTATATGTAGGAAATCTGAGAGATGTAGTAATAACAATTATCAACCACACAGCTACAAAATATCAAATCAGGAATTTGAATCCAGTTTGCCTAAGTCCAATCAAGTCTTACAAGTGGTCTATTTGCTATACTGGCGGTCTCAAAAGTCTTAGTGCAGTTTTAAGCTATCAAACACCTTTAAAATATTCTTAAGACTTTGAGGACACTTTATGTAACAATGTCTCTCTATTTACCTATTAGAAAGAACAGGCACATTGTAATATTCTCTTCTCTAAATTATAATGTTCTCTAGGCGAAGGTCTCTTGGGGAGCTTCTGGAGGCATCCTTGGCTTCAGTCCAGTTTCAATAATCACCTCAAATGCAGCCAGGAGTTAAAGTCCAACTCCTTTATTGTCTCTTCCAAAATCTTATCTCCTTCACTTGGGGCTCAACTAGTTTTCTGGGGCCTTCCTCTCTCCTTGGTTCCCAAGAGCTTTTGTCAGAATGTCTCCAGCCAGCACAAAGGTGGAAGTTGGACCAAATCTTGACTCTGAATCTCCTAGAGCTTCCAGTGGAGTTGTCCTTTTATATGCTCTTTTAAAGGTGTGAAAGTTCTGAATTCTGAACTAGAGAACTGTTAAGTACCATGTTAAATTAGACAACTGATTTAGCACCTTATAAGAATCCTAACAGCACATGATAAAAGATTATATAATCTTGGATCTCACTTTTCATCTATTTTTTCCTGTGAAATAAATCATTGTAGGATGTTAACTATGGTAAAGAAATACTGAGGTAGATTTCATTCATTGTTTGGGAAAATTAAATTATATGTTCCATACATATAAGAAAGGAAACTTTAGAATAAAATGCTGTGGAAAAACAACCAATTGGGTATAGGAACTAGACCTATGATTTCATTGGTACAGGGAAATTTCTGGTGAAAAAACTCCCTATATCTATAAATAGTCAACACCTTCTCTCCCAATTATAGTCTTAGAGCACAGCCAGGATACTGAGAGATTAAATGAATTGTCTGTGGTCACACAGACTTTGTGGCAGAGTTAGGACTCAGACTCAGGTCTTTAAGGTTTTAATGCTAGCCAATCCAGTATACCACTACTGCCTTTCCTAAAAAAAAAAAAAAAAAAAAAAAAAAAAAAAAAAAATCAAAGAAATCTACAGAGCTATTTAAATTTAATACTGTTAAGTATTAATGTTAATTCTGTTTTGAATGTGCTCCTAGTTAAGTGATTTTGGATAAAACACTGAAAGTCTCTAAATCTCAATGCCCTCATCTGTGAAATGCAATATACATAAAAATCCCTTCTTTATCTGCCTCAGAGAATTATTATGAATATCAAATAGTAATTATGCGAAAATGATAATGTCAAAGAGATCACATGAAAATATTCTGAATATAATAAATCACTACACAAATACACAAATGCATAAATTAGAATAAAGATTATTAGATATTAATATACACATACAACACATGTATATCACAATTTGAAATACAGATATTCCAAGAAGACATTTAATTTTGAGTCAAATTGAGATTTCCTTTGAGAAGCCTTCTTGTTAATTCAGCCAGAGGTAATTTTTGTATGCTCTAAACTCCTACGGTACTTATTGGATGTTTATGTACAGATAGTTCTCAATTTATGAAGTGGTTATGTTTATGGAATCAAAAGAAAAGGAAGCTGTACTGGTCTTCAAAGGTAATCTAGACAGAGGGGGGGTGGGGGGGAAAGGCTGCACTGTGGCTGGCAACATTCCCAGGACAGGAACCAAATTAAAATACTGTAGGAAATGTTTAACATAGATAACATTAATATATGATTTTCTAAATTAAGTATGTGGCTTTTTATATACAATTTAGTGGCTTCATTTCTATTTGACTTTGACACCATGGTTCTAAACTAATTATCTCATTTTACAACTGAGAAAAATGAAGGTCCCAAAAAGATAAAATCATTTGCCTCAGGTCACAAAGCACATACTAAGATTCAAACAAAGATCTTCTGACTCAAACCCAAATGTCTTCTTCTGTATCATACAAAAACATTTAAATGTGATCTCACTGAGGTGCTCTCTGAAGCAATGCAGATTTCAACACATTCTTCTGTGCTCATTCTTTGTGAACTCTTGTCTATGCTCTCCCATAAGTTTGCCAGGGGGAGTGCACCCAAAACACTAGGGACTTCTCATTTTCTTTTGAAATAATATCTATGGAACATAAAAGTCCATGAGTTAGCTAGCTTTCACTTTCAAAACATCTGTACCTAGAATTAGGAATGGAATTCCCCATAAGTAGGACACATAAAGGGATTCCTAGAAAAGATTGGATGAAGGGAGAGAAAGTGATATGTAGATGGATATTCCTGACCAATAAGAAATTATAAACTCCTCTACATCTGATTTTAAAACACTTTCCAAGGATCTTGAAGTCTGTCAATTTCTAAAGGAATGTGCTAAGTTTTTCCTTGATTACTCCAAAGACAATTCAAGGTGGGATTAAGCTATTTGGCTGATCACACCTGTGGGATGTCTATAAATTGGAAACACTCTTAAAAATATGTCATTTTAAAGACAATGTGACTTCAGATGTCATCTAGTTAAAAAATCCTTAAAAGTGGTCCTTTAGTAATTACTAGAGTATCTCTTGAAGTAGGAGATATGGCACTGAATTCCACTTTTGATTACTTTGTTATGAAGTGTTTTTTTTTTCTTTATGCTTATTCAAAATATGACATTTCACCTAATCCTATCCTAAGTAGTCAAGTAAGGAAAACAATCTTGATTCTTCTTGTATATAAAAATCTTTTAAATAGAATCACAAAATTTTAGGGCTGAGAGAACTTTAAAAAGATCATCTAAACTAACACGTTACAGTGTTTGGCTCATAGTAGATGATTAGTAGATGCTTGAGTTTAACTAGACAATAGACATTTCCACTAGGGACCATCATAATGAAGAGGGAAGGTTTTTGCATATGTAAGATCAATGAAGTTATATTTGAAAAAAAGTTGCTTTGCAGCAAATTTTTCTTATAAAAGTCTTATATAAGTAGGCAATTCTCAAAAGAAAAATGCAAGGTATCAAAAACAATATAAAATGTCTAAAAGCACTAATAAAGAGACATATAAATCTCCAAATATGCAATTTTATGGTCCTTTTCATAAACCAAAACTGATTATCCAATCATCAATATACAGTGAAGTCTATCATTCCTTTAGAAAATTCAAGACATTTTAAAGGGAATAATTATTTAATTAATTTTCTGATAACAAAATAGGTAACATAGTTCAGTTCTCAGTTATTTAATTATGCTAAATTGGAACTGATTTGTTGACTCAAGTTATACATTTCACTAAAAAGAGCTAAAAAAGAAAATGACTCTGAAAATGTTTATTTATCACGGTATCATCTTTATGTTATTTCACTTTTATAACTATAGGTCAAATCAGGCAAAAATAAAAACCAATTTTTTTTAAAAGGATGCTCTAATTTTCTTGACACTATCAAGCCTAAACATTTAGACATCAATAAATATACTGGAAATGGAATAATATGACTTATACTAGTTCTGCCGTTAAGCAGAGGTAAGACTTTGGATAGGATACAGCTTTGCTGGATTCTTTTTCTTTATTGCAAAAAATTGGATTTTTGGGGATTTCAATCAGCTCTAACATTCTGATGAGGTAGGAGACCAAAAAAAAAAAAAAGCAAAAAAACCCAAAAAACAAATTTACCTCTTGTGTGAATTTGATTTTTAATTTTCAATGAGAATTATGAGTTTTTTGCACTCTATGTAGCTATCAGGTAACAAAAGTTTGTGGCTTAAATAGGCTTAGATCAAAGCAAATGATATTTTGTTGTTGATTGGCAAACATTTGGAAAGATTTCTATTTTAACCCTTGCTACAGAAATAATCTAGATATCTCTGTCACTTTCTCTCCCCTCTGCTCACCTTACTCCTGCAAAATAAATAAATAAACAACAGAAATACTGTCAAAGTAGAAACTGTGGCACCTAGAGAGTAATCATTTTAGTTAATTTCTATGGACTTATAAAATGGCACACAACACATAGTGCTTATTTTAAATTAGTTCTTCCTTAATTAAGATGAAGAATTAAGAGGAACATTGGAGCACTTGTAGAAAGTGATTTGGAATAAAAAAAAAAATCCAAAAGAAAAATGCCTATCATTGCAACAACGTAATTAAAAATACAACACTAAAAGAGAAAAACATTCAGGCTAAATACAACAATATAGATATAATACCAAAGTACACACAAAGTACACACACTTTAATTTTGTTAAATTACTACACTGCAAAGGTAAAAAGTGATACATATTATCAATCACAATCAGTTCATTAAGTTTTCCTTATTTCCAGGGAATGTGTACTTTGATCAATTTTTTGTTGTTGTTGTTTGTTTGTTTGTTTGTTTGTTGAGAAGGCCTATTGTGTCAAAATGTATCCATGACAAGAAAATGTAAACTAAAATAGCCATTTCTGGCAAGAGAGAAATGTAGTCATTATGAACTTAATATGATAAAAGATTCAGCAAAATATATTAGTAATAGGTAGTAGACAACTGTTAATGAAACAGTATTCTTCATTCCTTGATCCAGCAGAAAGAATAAATCACAGACTTAGCTGAATGAAAGTACTATAAATCTAATCTGTTTACCCTAAGATTATTGATTCCAAAAGCTAATGTATAATCCTTTGTACATAATTCTGTCCTGTCTAGTTTTTAAAGTCTCCATGTTTCCTGGGGTGTTATACCCAGAGACCTCAAAGAAATTCAGATATTTAGTCTAAATTGTCTCCAAATGTTAAAATCACCTCATGGGATATGATCTATGACTCTATATTTTTGTCTCAATTTAGGAATGACACTAAATTCACTATGAGAATTAAATAGCTACTGGTGGACTTATGTTAAAACCTACTGATAAGAATATTCACTTTCCCACTTCTCTGGTATTCTTAGTTATAAAGGGCCTCTGTTTCAACAAATTCTTTCTCCAAATTCTTAACTAGGAAACAATATTTTTTAATTTCACAATATCAGTTCTATTGGTATTACAAAAGCCAATCAAGTCATTTTATAAAAAACTTTTCTTGCATAGATCAGTAGAAGAAATACTTAGATACTATGGAGTCTATATTTAGCCCCATATGATTTAATATTTTCATCATGACTTGGCTAACTGTATATATACTATGTTTATCATATATTGGTGGATATATATATTTATCATATATTGGTGGATATATATATATATATATATATATATATATATATATATATTGCTGAGGCAGTTGGGGTCAAGTGACTTGCCCAGGGTCACACAGCTAGGAAGTATTAAGTGTCTTGAAACTAGATTTGAACTCAGGTTGTTCTGACTTCAGGGCAGGTGCTCTATCCACTGTGCCACTTAGCTGCCCCTATTGGTGGATATTTGAAGCCATTCTGGAAAGAAATTTAGAAATATGCCACCTAAATTCATTGTACTGAGCATGCCCTCTTACTCAGTGATACTACTATTAAACCTATTCCCCAAAAACAATCAGAGAGAAAAAAAGGATATTCTTATCAGCTTGTGGGGGGAACAGGGTGACCAAGAATTGGAAACTTTTTTTTTTTTGAGGGCTGGGGTTAAGTGGCTTGCCCAGGGTCACACAGCTAGGAAGTGTTAAGTGTCTGAGACAGATTTGAACTCCAGGCCTCCTGAATTCAAGGCTTGTGCTCTATCCACTGCACCATCTACCCAGCCCCAAGAATTGGAAACTAAGGAGATGCTTGTAGAATTGTGGATTATGAGTAGCATAAAAACATGAAAACAATACTTAGTTTTTAAGCAGTTTATCTATAGACTTACAAAACACTAATACTTTCAAAGCTGTATAACTGATAGTTGAAATCCACAAACCTTATATTTAACTTCTCCTCCCACAAAAATTATCACTAGTGCACCTGACAATTATCATATGATAAATCTGAGTTTCACCTCCTTTCACTCTCTCTACTTTGACTGAGATCTATAGAGGTCTGCTTTTCCTGTTAATAGGACACATTATACTGTTCTATGCAGAACACAGTGTAGAGTGCCTGGGTTTTGAAAGGTAATATTGGCAGAATATAAGCTTCTAGAAGGTCCTCCCATATTGGAAAGGCATAGTGGCTGTCTGACTATCATCAACTTGAATTTAGAGAGATTTTTCAGATTGAAAGATCCACAAGTAATTTATTATTATTATTATTATTATTATTAATTTTTTGTGGCCACAGCAACTGATGAAACCACATTTTGAGATAAGATCATACCATTGACCCACAGAATTTCAGTAAGAATTAAAATACTACAGAAACCATCGAGTTTAACCCCTTCCTAAAAAACAACTCTTTCACCCTATTGGGAAAAACTCAAAAGATCTTTTTTTAGTGTGTGAAAACCTCTAATGAGGGGAAACCCCTTATTTTCTGATAGCTTTAACAGTTAAGAAAAATTTCCCATTCACTCAGCCTAAGTAGGCCTCGATTAAGGAAGCAGCTTTGTAAGGCTCCAAATTAATCGTTTTGTAGCAAACCTTCAAAGACATCAATGTCAAACATCAGGATAAAGTTTGATCACTGTACCTCTGGTCTGAGCTCTGCAAGTTCTTAGTTTGATTATAGAACTGAGCAGCTAACCTGTATGTAAAGATGCCCCAAATGGAGTTCCAGTAGGATGCTAATAGATTCTATCATGGATGAAAGCTGGAAAAATCCAGAGTAACAAAATTGCAGGCCTTCTTTTGATTTGGGATTCTTGCCATGGTTTTTCCACTACAGGCCATAGACTGGACTAGATAGAATATGTAACCAAAACCTCTCTTTGTCCCTGGGACCACAAACACTCAGCTGCTACTTGCTCTTTAACTTTGATTGAAATTTATATAGTATTGTTTTAAATGATAGATTTTTATATAGGAATGATCCTCTCATGGCTAAGTAGATTAGATTCCCTCCCTTTATCCCCAAGGTAATTAGGGTTAAGTGACTTGCCCAGGGTCACACAGCTAGGAAGTATTAAATATCTGAGGCCAGATTTGAACTCAGGTCCTCCTGACTTCAGGGCTGGTGTTCTATCCACAGTGCTATCGAGCTGCCCAGTAGATTTATAAAGATGCTTGAGGAATATGTTTTAAATAACTTGTCAAAAGTCACACAATTAAATATATCATGTGGAAAGGCCAGGATGGGGATTTGAATATAAATTTTCCTAATGCTAATCTCAGCACTCTTACTTGCCTCTACCACAAATAGAGGATTAATGTGTCTCCAGTAATACTGATAGATGGATAATATCAGAATGTCACTGTAATAATTAAGCAAAGATACGCAGAGAAATACTCTTCTGCCTAAATGTAGCTTCAAATAGCTAGAATCATTTTAAACAGAAAGATTTTATTTCCCATCCTACTTCATTAACCAGTGAGATTCTCTTGACAATTATTAAATGTACATTTAATTACTAGTCATTTACTGGTAAATGAGAAGTAGTCTAAGAGCAAAGATCATGCCTAAGGCAGCAAAGTCTCAAAAATCCAAGTGTCTGAAGCTTACTTAAGTAATTAAAATTAAGAAAGGAGAAAATACCTTAGACTGTAAAGTATGTGTAATTTACACCTCAGTTTATAGGTTGGATCTAACATACAATCTGGGATACTGGTATACTGAGTACCAAACATTAAGAACTCAATAATATGAAACTGAATTTGCATACTGGAAAATAAAGTTGAACAGAAGGCTATATAAAACAGAGGAATTCTCAACCCATCCAGCATTCTATTGGGAATTGTAACTGTATAATGGAGTTTAAAGTCAATAATGCTAACATCTTATATTCATTCATACAATACATACTAAGTACCTGCCTGCTATATGAAAGGTCCTGAGTCAAGCAAGGAAAAAATAAAGTAGAAAGATGACAAAATTCCTTTCCATGTGAAATTTATGGTTATCTGACATGAAAATCATGTAATTTGTGCTTACAAGGTTATACTTGGTGTACATGGTGTCACTGAAGAAAACAGTAGTTTTAGTCCCATACTCTAATAGTGAAGTAGGCTTGTAATTGTCATTTCTCTTGGAAACTCTCCACTGAAGTCATCTTTTTTTTTTTTTTCCTTCTTAGTACAAAGACACATGTTTAAATGTTTTTAATTTTGAATTGTCAAGAATATTTCGGGGGGGGGGGAGAGAAATCCAAGTCTTTGAGTATCCAATATGTAGATTAAATCATGAAAAGTCATGGAATTTTGTAGTACAGAATTTTGTAGTATTTTGTGAGTACAGAGTGAAGCAATTTTTTCCCTTTCTTAATTTTCTCTTGCCTTTTACTCTCAACATGGCTAATGTGGAAATGTTTTCCATGACTTCACAGGTATGATGGGTATTATATTTCTTGCCTTTTTAATGGGTAAGGGATGAAGGAGAGAGAGAATTTGAAATTGAAATTTTTTTTTTTTGAATCATTCTAGTTCAAAGCTTTTATTTTTTTGGATGAGCAAGGCCCACAGCTTTAATGATACGGCCAGATATATAGTTACTGGAAGAATTAGGATGTTCTAAGTGAAGTCAGACTCAGGCTCAGGATTTGAATAATGCTTTTTTAATATTAACATGAAAAGGATATTCAGCAAAGATAAAGCATTGGTTTAGTTGGATAAAGCTACCCTGTTTGTGATAGCATTCCTAGACAGAAGTTTGTGCTAAATCTGAGAAGACCTTGACTTCTGAGATAGGCTTTTGTACTTAGGTGATTGTGATTAGGAAGCATGAATGGTTCAATCCATAGTCCCCAGAACTAAGCAGTCATCAAGACAGTTTTCATTGCCTTTTAGGGAAAAACTAAACTAGTCTATATGTCAGAGTTGTTAACAGATGTTCCTACCAAACGGAGTTTGAATATTACTTCAGCCCCAGGGCAATGACACAATGTAGCATCATGAAGAAATAAGAATTTACAGTACAAAAGAGCAATATTAAAATATGTAGTAAAACAGTGTAATAGAAGGATAACGTAATTTTTGGTAAGTTTTGCTTTGCAAATTTTAAGGCAGGAATATCTTTTCTTAGTAAAAATAAATTTTATTAAATATTATTGTGTCTTGAAAAATTACTTCATGTTTCCAAAGTATCAAAAACACTATACTTGATGAGAAAGTATTCTGAATTCAACTACAGAATTCCTACTAAATGTAAGAGTTTCTGTTTACAGGAAATGCCTCATATTTACACTAAAAAAAAACAAACAAAAAAAACCACTGCTAATATATTATTACTTTATTACTGACATGGTTTTCAGGTTTATTTATCCAAGATTTCTTTGGCCCGAGGTCCAATTTCCCAATGCCAGTGGGAGAAATTGTCATATCTGAAGTAATGAGGGCTCTTTTATCCACTACCTAAGCCATTCCCATGTAGTCTGGAGGAAGCAACATTTATATTATATATTTCTTTTTTTTACTATTCCAAACAGTACAATCAGGTAAAATTAGAAAAAAAAAAAGAAAAAAAAAAAAAAAAGGAATATTAAGAGCAGCTTCAAAAGGAGGTTACAAAAAAGCCACCTGTGTGCAGAAAATGTAGGATTCACAGTCTCATTACTTTTCTTTTGCCCCACTATCACTATCTTCCTGAACCACTGTATATCCCCCTCAATGACTAGATTCCCCCCCCCCCCACACTCAGCTGGAAACAAGTTCTGATTTGTTTCTGCCCTCTAGCACAGATACGTGGAGAGGAAGAAATGATAAGCCTCAAATCAGACCACTTAATACTTTTTAGTCACAAAGATAGAAGACTTAGGCCTAAGGCAAGATTAGTAGCACTTTAAAAATTGTTTTTAAAAATAGATGTTTCTCATGGTCTCTATTTACCTGGTGAATTAAGAGTCAGCAAATATACACACATGCAAATACACATATATTGTTAAAGCACACAAAAAAAGTCCAAATGGTAGTATGTTAGAACACTTAGTTTGGAAAAGTTGGGTTCATATCTAGGCTTGTTATTACTTGCCATATGATCTTGTGCTTATTTACACTCAACTTTTGTTGTTATTTTTACCTTTATATCCTAGCATTCAGCATCATGCCTAGTACCATAACTAGATTTTTTTTTAAGCCTACAAGGTAGGAATTCTTAGCCAAGGGAATGCATTTTTTTAAAATGGTAACTTTTATATATGTAATTAATTTCCTTTGTAATCTTTAGTTTTATTTTGTGCTTTTAAGAATATTTTCCCCTAAGGAGTCCATAGGCTGCACCAGTTTGCCAAATAGTTTCCATGATGTAAAAAAGGCCAAGTCCCTACTAAACAGAAAAGTTCCTAATGTGATGCTGTCCTAATAAAACATGTAAGACCAGAGGTGATATATCTGAAAGCTCAGGCAAATATCTTAAGACCAACACCAGGCTTAATATTAAACTATGAAATTAGGCACCTTCCTTAAATCTGAATATTCTCCCTTCCTGTTTAAAAAATCTTTTATATAAAAAAGGAGATAAGCTCCACAGGTATGCATACTTAATTGGGAGACTCCCTGTTTGTATGAACTACATTCATTTCTACCAGGAAAGGCAGTCACTCATTGCCATTTTAAAAAATAAAACAAAATGGCCAGATGTATGTATATTTAGGACATCATTGTTTACTCACCTGGATGAGAAGATGTTAACTTCCATTTCCTTTGCCTCCTAACTGTGAATACTGACCAATGTCCAAACTGGATTTACTTCTCTAAATTCTCAAAATTTCTTCATTTCCCATAATTTTTAAACTATTATCTCTATATAAATGAGGCTCAGATTTTTATATTCACCCTCAGTTTCTCACTGAGGTTCAGTCTCACATCAATAATTAATTGTCTATTTAGACATTCAAAGCTGATGTCCTGAAGACATTTTAAACTGACCATGTCTCAAAACAGAACCTATTATCTTTTCAGTAAATCCTTTTCTTTTTACTATTTCTCTCGAAGGTACCACCATCCTTCTATTTTCCCTGGTTTGTAATAAACATTATCCCCAATTTCCCACTCTTCATCACCTGACATGCCTAATTAGTTGTTAAAGCTTATTTTTACCTTCATAACCTCTTGCATAAGACCATTTCACTCTACCCACAAAGTTATCTCATTAGTTTAGATACACATCAACTCATGTCTCAATTATTGCAATGTCTCCTAAATGGTCTTGAATAATCCTATAGGAATTTAATTATAATTGTTCCTACATATTTACTAGCTGTTATGACCCTGGGCAAGTCACTTACTGTTTACCTCAGCTTCCTCATTTTTAAAATGAACTGAAGAAGGAAAAAGCAAAACACTCCAGCATTTTTGCCAAGAAAACTCCCAAAGGGTCACAAGATGTGCCTGAAAACTGAACAACAGTTCTATTATATACTTGTGACACTGATTACTTTCTATGCCTTCACCTAAGTCATTTATGTCTTGACACATGGCTAGGGCCAGATCCCTGAGTAGCTCCTCTACAGGCCTCTCTTCAATATAATATCAAACCATTAATGATTTGTTTTTTTAGCCACCTATATTGTCACTGAATCAGAAATAATTCCTCTTAGCTAGTCATTTAAACTCCAACTTCTTAAACTGTCGGTCTAAATGTGGGGTGTGGCAAAATGAGGATTTATTATCAATAAATGCTTTATTTATATATTTATTTTATATAACTATATACGTAGGTCACAAAAATTTCTTGGGTAAAAAAAAATTTTTAAGCCCTAATCTAAATCGAAGCCTCTTAAACTATAGGTCATGTAACTGAATGTGGAGGTTATGAAATTATAATTGATTATCAGTAAATGTTTAATTTTTATATACCTATTTTATATGCCTATATACCTGGGGTTGTATAAATGTTTCTTGAGCAAAAATGGGCTGCAAGTGGAAAAAGTTTAAGAAGCCTTGATCTAGGTATCTTTCCATATTATTCACAAGCAAAGTATTAGAGCTCTATTGTTTTTTAAACACCAACTCAAAGTAAAATATTCCTACAGTATTTCCCCAATCTATCAATCTAATAATTTTGTTAAAAAAGGGAAATTAGATTAGTTTGGTTTTATTTATTTTGGGTGAAGCCTAAAATTGGATCTTGGTAATCATTGCTTCCTTATTTTAGATATTTATAAACTATTCCTTTAATAATATAACTTTGAATTTTTCCAAGAATTGAAATCTAGTTCATGATAATAGTTTAGAATCCATACTTCTTCATTTTTTTTTTTTTTTTGAAAATCAGGACAACATATATTCTTATCCAATCCTAAAGAGACTATGTCACTCTCCATTTTCTTCCAAGATGCCTATTCAATAATGTCATATAACCTCCTTTCATCCCTTAACTTTTAAAAACATATGTTCCCCAAAGGTAAAAGAGCAAACAACTATCTAAACTATAATCATATCAGGTTCTTTAAAAACCTTCCTAGTTGAATAACTTAATGGATACCATAGTTCTTTTTTTTTTTTTTTTTTAATGATTCTATATACAAAAGACCCTTACAAAATGTAGTGCTATTTTTATTAAAAGCTGGCACAATTCATATATTATTATCTGGAAAATAAGGCTTTCCTTATTTAATCATATCCTTTTGCAGCTGGGAATCATCTCTACTGCATTCTATCTACCTTATTCCATCCTTATTGAGCTTCTTCTATTGATTTAAATAAAAATAAAAGCCAGGCTAAATGAACATATGGCAGAGGTTACTGATCTTTCTTTATGCTGCATTATATAATACAAATGTTATCCTCTTCAGATGGGACCCAGGTTATCATACCACTAACCTGGGAAGAGCTTCTTTGGTTCTCAACCCAGGGGGCTTTTTGATCATTAGTTTATCCATGTAGCTCAGAAACCTGTTAAATAACTTAGCTTAAAAAGGCCAAGGTCTCGAAATGTAACCAAGGCTATCTTCACTTGTTCTGATCTATATCTGACCATAGGACCCATATGGCTCTAGAGGAGAAAGTAAGGCTGGTAACCTTGTACAACCCTCCCTCATTTAATCCAATTCACTAGTCATGGCATCACTTCCCTAAAGTTACAATTCTCTTCCATAATGAAGGACAAACTAACTTTCTCTTGTTTATGGCAAAAGCTCACACTGAAGAAAAAGAAAAAAAAAAAAAAAAAAAAAAAAGACAAAATTCATTTCAACTTGAATATGCTTTAGTATAAAAGTTTTTTTCCTTCTAACCACTAAGATTTCATTTTGGAGAAATATAAATCTCCAAACAGCAGAGAAATTTGGTGAAAAAAAGAAACATTTTTTTCATTAACTAGCACATTATCCAGTAATTATTGTGCAAGTGTGAAAATTAAAAACAAAAATTTCACCTTTTGATAGCACTAGAAGGTATAGCCCAGTGAAGCAAGGTTTCTTAGTTTTCCTATTTATTACTTATCTGCAGTAAACATAAGTTTAATTTTCTTTAAAAGAAATATTTTTTCCCCTCTCTCAAACCAATTTGTTTCTTACCCAGTAAACCTACCCAAAGTGATTTAGATCAATTCACTGATTCTGATTAAAACAGGAAGAGGTTTGAAATTTTATCTGTTGCATCACTCTGCCAAAATCAGATAGAAGTCTCACATACTTAATCCTCAAAGAAGGAAATTCAATAATTCATTCTAGTAATTCAATAACCTACTATCCATAATTCTTCTTAAAATCTAATTTAAATGAATCAAATATGAAGAACTTAATATATGCCAAATGCTAGAGATATAAGCATGGATCAGTGGTGAAGTGGATAGAGCCCTGGACCTGGAGGTAGGAAGACTTGAATTCAAAACACAATACCAGACACTATGTGATTCTTGGCAAGTCATTAAACAACCTCAGTTTTCTCACAAGTAAAATTGGAATAATAATAGCAACAAACTCACAGGGGTTCTAATGAGGATCAAATGAGACAATATTTATAAATTACAAACTTAGAAGTACCTTACAAATAGTACCTATTATTATTACAGAGTGAAATAATTCCTATTTGCACTAAATTGACATGTGCTTTGCTTTAAAAATCTATTTTAAATTTTGTCCTGTGTGAAGATGGTGGTTGCCATTGTTTAGCCATGTTCAACTCTTCTTGGTCTTTTGAAGTACACTGAACATCCGGCTTTTTTCTTAACTCCACCTTGCCAAGAATCACATAGTGTTTTCTGCCATTTCAATTGACAAAAATATCAAGTATTTTATGATGATGCACTCTATATATTACCAACATACTTAAAAGCAGCCTACAAGTCAATAAGATTTAATATATCTAAAGGATCCCCCATCTCCAAGAAATAGTTGGCCATACTAAGTTTTCTACTTACATTCTTAAAATTTTATTCAACAGAGAATCATTATCTACTTTAAAATACAATGAAGTTTTCATCAATAGCTTCTATTCCAGCTTTTTCACTGTCATCATTGGTACCTATAATTTATGCAGCAGATCTACAAGAAAATGATTTGAGGTGTTTGAGATGACAATAGTTAAAAGTATTTTTTTTTTTGGGGGGGAGAGTACTAGTTCTGCAATTCAGCAACAGTGAACAGAGAACAGCAAAACGTAATTGAACATTCTAAGATTAAATGAAGTTGAGGACAGGGAAAAAATTTTGAACAAATATCCTTTTCAAATTAAATTTAAATAGATCTGAATAGAAGAATCCATGAGTAAAAATAGCCTTTAAAACTCAGTTCATGCACACTTGCTTCTCTTTTCAGTGAGAATTCCTACTTGTATCAGATAATTGACAAATGATTTTTTAATCACCAGTGAACTCAAACACAAATGGCTTAGATTGTCCAAATTTCTTTATATATATATAAACAGATAATACTCAAACTTTGTGGTTACAACTGGCAGTTAAGTAGTGCTCAGTTCCCAGGCTCATTCCCTTGTTATGTACTAAAAACTAAAAAAAAAAAAATTATTGCAAAATAAAGTGTGTGTATGTGGGTTGAAGAGTAAGTTTAACATTATCTGAAAAATCTGATCATTTAACATTAGCGAGAACTTTGTTGATTCAATTATCTACAACAGTTCCGTTCTAGAGTACAGTAACAAATGTTTGCAGGTGTTTAATAAGTATGATAATCATTTCTCTCAAGTAGTACATTTCCCTGAAGAAAGTAGTTAAGTAAAAATCCTGGAGAAAAAAAATTCAACAATTTGAACTTGAGCATTTTAAAATATAGGTATAGGAGATAGCACCAGAATAATTGTGCTTTGATCCTATCACTTACTCTAGATGACTAAGACAACAAGCTGCTGAGATGTCCACTTGCCTGGGTGGGAGTTTTCTATGACAATGAAATCATATGCTTACTCATTCCTTTTTCCTACGCTAAAGTCCAAGGGGACCTTATAATTGACCTTTCACTTGTGAGGTATCAAGGTAGAGTGAGTAGAGCCTGGAATTCCGTCTATCACCTCTTTGAGTTTCAGTTTCCCTATCTTTAAAATGAAGGGCTAGACAAATTGAGAGCTTTTTTAGCTTTTTAAATTCTATCACCTCAACAAATTGAATCAAAACAACACTCAAGTGACATAATTACAAGAGATAGGTAATATAGCCAAAGATAAAAGTGCCTATCCAATTTTCATCATAGTAACTACTGAGAATCAAATGAGATGCTAAAGCCTCATATATGAAGGCATATAGAGCAATTCAGTACAGCTGTGGTAACACATCTGATTAACTTAGAAGCAGAAATGTCTGGCTTTTACAATTAAAAAGGAGTCGTTAATCAGTCTTAATAGAGAGGCTTCGATTCTACTCGGAGGGCTCCTGTCAACTTTTTCCTGCCCGTCTAACGCTTGGTCTTCTCCGTGAAGGCTCATTCTAAGTTTCACTCGATATTCATTTTTCTTTTTATCCACAGACTTGTAATCGAATCTAATCCAACTCCTTATCTTTTCTGTGTAAGAGACCGGACATGCACGATTAACAGGTGTTGACTACCCTACTTTCACATACTAGTGCTAACCCCAGTCCAAAACGGCAGCTACGCCTTCTCGCTGGCAGTCACTAGAGAATTAGGTCCTCGTTTGATCAGCAGTGAAGAGTGGGAGTGGACTACCTGGTCATGTACATGTGGTTGGCGGGAGAGCGTGACACCAGAAACGGTTTCTTGTAGAAAACAGAATAAATACAGGCAGACAGAGGGGAGGAAAAGAAGAGTCGGGCTAAAAGAAACACTCGAGCTCAAGGCAAACGCGGAGTAGATTGACTTCGTTGCTGTTCTAAAAGTGAGATCCAGAACCAAATGCTTGGACAATTTTAGCAAAACACATCAGCCTGGGACTTTCCAAAAGAAATCGAGGGAGTAGCAGCGTGGAGCAAGGAAGCCGACCGAGGGAAGGGAAAGAAGGAAGCCCCATCTGGCGAGGGTCTAGGAGGGGAGGGCGGCTTCGCCTATGCCCCTCTGGTTTCTCTCTTCCTCAGGCTGGGGGAGGGAAGGGGACAGGCTCAGTACTTACTCAGACTGAGAGGCTGCGGCAGCGGCACCACGCGACGGACTCGGGATCCTAACGGTAGCAGCGCAGCAGTGGTTCCGAGCGAGCAGGAGTCTCTCTTGGCCCAGATTAGCTTCAGCGCGGGCCGGAATGGGGCGGGGAAGGGTGTACACTGGAACGCCTTGGGGAGGAGTCTTCTTGCCCTAGACTTTTGGCAAGCGGCTGTCTGGAACTGGGCGGAGCTATACTTCCAATGCTGGAGGGGAGGGCTGAGCAGTGGAGGGTAGAGGGTGGGAGTCTGGGAAGTGTGAGGGAACCGAGGATTTTAGAAAGGGAAAGGTTTTAGGGGGTGGCACGTGGACCGAGTGCCAAAAGGAAGCTAATCCCTCAGGGAGGGGCTGGGCACTAATTTGTCCTGGAGGGCAGGGGACGCACTTAGAATTCTAGAGTCCTCTCAGGAGAATTGTGGGGATGTTCTTAAAGCTTGAATTTGATGGCCTGGAGAAAGCCCAGGCAGTAGTTTAAATCAGAACTAGAAGGTCCACCTCCGGCAAATTCTGTCCCTGCTTGCAAGCTTTTTTTTTTTTTTTTTGTTAATTTTAAAGAAAGGTTCTCTTCTCTAGAGATCGTGATCTGGGTCCGGCTTAATTCAGATAATTCATTGCCAGAAGAAAAAAAAAAAAAGAATAGATTTTAGACTAGGAACGGAAAGCCTTTGAAGGATTATTCTTATTCCCAGAACCTAGGCTTGCACAAAGTAGATGCTTAATAAATGCTTGCTTTAAAGATCATGACTGGTAAGTAGTCACCTATGCCCCGCAAGGAGACTGTTTCGTTTATTTCTAGTTAGGGGAGAAAGCCAAGCACTGGGAGTAAAGAGTCTAACGGGTTGGGGGAGGGAATCGTAGGGAACAAAGAGAGAGACCCCACGGAATCGAGGCTCATTAAAAGGTCTATAAACCAGGATTATAATACCTTGTCAATAAGATCTTTCCTGCCCTCAACCCCATTCTCGCAGTTCCTGTCATCAGCGATCCTACACGAACGCAGGGTTAAATAAAGGGATCAGTACTGGGTGTTATCTTCCCTACAGCTGGCTATTTAATTTTCCCTCTAGAAACTGACAACGCTAGTTCAAAGGCGCTACCAATGACGCTATCACGTTTCCAGTTTCCATTGGGTGGCAAGACGCAGGTACGCCAATCAGAGCATTCTATATGTATCTTTGCTAAGAGACTTCGCTATGTTGCCTGTCTTAGGTTGTTGTGGACTTCCGCTGACTGTCGAATTTTAGCTACGAAGTCCTGGTAGTCCTGCTCCTTTCGGGGCGGAGGCATTGCTGGGATGGAGCAAGTTTCGTACCTCGGACAGGTATAACGACTTGGATTAGTCAATCCAAGGAAGGGTGGGATTCATCTCCAAATAGCCAGTGCCTTATTAGACTTCCACGACCCGCCCTTTAATGTATGTATACACTCTTGCCTTTTTCAAGATGAAGAACCCATCCAGGCCTAGCTTTCAAATCTCTATTTTAGTTTACTATCACAATACAGGTCAGGCCCCCACCTCGAGATCTCCCAACTTGGACCAAATTTTCACTCCTTCCCTATCTTCTCCCTTACTCCTCCACTTGCTTATCCCTAGAAGTTTTAAACATTTGACATTTGATATTAAATAGAACTTTTAACATTTGATGGATTTCTACAATCCTATACTACTAGTAATTTCTAATATATAATCCTATAATTTTTTCATAATTCTATGCAAATAGATGCTTTTGTTTTGTTTTTAAATAATAACAAGTACAATTGTGTTTGTGACCAGGTGCAGGTGTAGTTTGAGCTTTTTCAAATTGATACTTATCACAATGTTTATTAAGTACTGGTTCCAAACTAGAATTTCTGTTCGTTTCATTTGCAACCTGGGCTGAAAGCAATATAGCCGTCCAAATAAAAAGCATTCAATTACACACCTATATAGCAAACTAGATGTTTCTGCAATGTATTTATCTAAATGCTAAGATTATTTGGGTCTAAGCAACCGATTTTTTTTTCTCTAAACCACATAGTTAGTTGGGAAGCAATAGAGATTGCATGTTTTAAGCTCCTCGAGGGCAGGGATCAAATTTTGTCTCTTTTTGTAGCCCCAGCATTCAGCTCAGAGCCTAGCACAAGGTAGGCACTTATTAAATTTTTATTGAGATGAAATTTGCAATCCTCATCACATCCTTTTACAATAACTTTGTAAAACATATGAAATACATGACAAAACAAATGCCTCATTTAAGTTAAGAAAATTTAAATTAATTTTGTGGGAGGTTGCCAGACAAATGTTAGCACTCTAAAAGAAAAGTATCTTTTCAGTGGATCATGTAAAGAGATGAGAGAAAACACCCTGGCTGATCTGCATAGTCATATGTGTGCATGGGGAAGCTTATTCTAATCAGTTACTTGGTAGCTTTCTATTTTAACCACTTATTTTTGCTAAGCTGTTAAATGGCATACTAGTTACTGTTCTTCAAATTCAGCATTGTCTAAAGTTATGCTTTCCATTTTATCAAAAGACTTTGCTCTTAATGTAAAGTTTTAAATTGAATAGTGGTATTTAAGGGCTTATTCACCCTTGTGATTAGTTTTTTTAAAAAGCATTTATTTAACTCCTGTTATGTGTCAGTCTACTAAGAATTGTATAGTTACCTCCACTGATTCAGTCAAAATAGGGCTTTGCTAAAAATTTCAAGGATGTAGCATTTTTATTACTTTACTTTGGGGTAAGATGACTTAAGTGATCTTCTCAAATCCCTCCTTACATAAAACAAATAACTATTCTTGACTAGTGAACTAGAAAAAAAAATAGTTCTTACAAAAGTTGATAAATTTTAAAGGGATAATAATCTAAAATTGGCAGTTTCTTTAAATTTTCTTACAATAGTTTTTGTTGTTTTTTTTTTAATAAAAGTTCTAATTATGCACTATAGATCTATGACTTTATTGAGATGTGTACTTCTTCCAAAGATGTGGATCAAAATCTGTCCTCACTTTCCCAACCTGAGAAAGTTTACAGGGTACTTGTCCACCAAAAAAAAAAAAAAAAAAATTATCTTAGTTTTTTCTCCACAAAAATCTTATTAATGATCTGATTAATGAGTAAAAGTAAAAATGCTGGAAATAGTCATTTTGGAAATTTTCTTCTATTATTAATAAAAGACATTATGTAATAGAGAGGGGGAAGAAAATCTGGATCTAGACTCAAGAAATCCAAATTCTAGTACTAATATTGGCACATAATTAGCTATGTAATTATTACCATTATCATGGAGCCTCAAAGTTAGAAGATATCCTTAAAGTCTAATTTATGTGACTGTAATTTTAGCCATATCAGTACTAAGCTATGACTCCAGACATCCTTCAGAAGGCATCTATTCCAATATATACCTAAGTATGGTTGAGTATAACATTTACATTATGTAATATCAACCTCCATTGAAAATAGCCCGAAGCAGCCAATTCTACTTTTGGTCAGCTCTGGTTTATAGGAAGATTTCAAGAAGAATCTGGCTTTCTAATTTCCACTGTTATTACTTCTATACAAGAGCCTTATCATCTTTCCTCCACTTCACAAGAGCAAAAAGATCAGAGTTTACCTAATTAGCACAGAATTTCAGATTGCAAGGATACCATAGTGTGTTTACAATCCGACTTATAACTAAAAAAGAATTCTGCAGCTTTTGAACATTACTTTTAATTCTGCCTTGCATACAAATACTTGAAAATTGCTATTCTCCTACATCTAACCCCATCTTGTTTTACAGGTAAGAAAACTGAGGCCAAAAGACATCAGGTGGCATGCCAAGAAAGATGAATTGGCCAACTTTCTATGGTTTCTAGATTATCACAATGTAATTACATTACTTTTTAACCAGATGCTTAAAAATAGATTTTCAAATGGATCAAATATTATA